>NC_056741.1:1572077885-1572100385 GCF_019279795.1 Protopterus annectens
GTAATTGTAACCCCTGTTAAACATAGTTAAGCACTGTGGGAGGCTGGCAAACCTTCCTTTCCATGAGTATAATTAACCTGTGGGATCCCCATAAGACAGACAGCAGAGGCAATACTGAAGCAACCCCAGCTCACCCTTCTGATAAAAACTATTTCTTAACATTATTTTAGCATCACTTTTTGTCACAATATTCTTATTTTCACATACTGCAGTGAAAGACATTCCCTTCATCCACCTGAAGCTTGGCAAACCATGACTGAAGAAACACATTCCTGTGCCCATTATAAGCATGTGTTTTTTCTTCAGTTAATTATGCATGAATGTTGTTTGGTCTGAGGAAAGTCTTGCCTCATGTAATAGTGTCTACAGACTGCTTCACATCACCCATGTTATCCATGCAGCTGCACATAAGCACAGACTAATAACAGGTACAAAATGCACAACTACCAAAATAGATACTGAGGTACTGTAAATTGCAACTAATCCCTTTCCATTGTCTATATTTTTAGAATGGAATGCAACCAGCTTGAAAGACAGGGGCATCTGTTAATTGTATTATGCCTCACTTTAAATTTCTGCAGAACTGGCTTCTGAAGTAGCGCTGCGATTACTGCAGGGTTACAGCCTCTGGTGAGATTGTTAGTCCTCACTTGCTACGAGCCCTGTTGGTTATTCAGGGACTTGCTCACATCTCCCTCCTTCAGTCAGCCTGCATGGGCAAATCTGATCTGTCTCCTCAAGTACAAAGTTGGAAAATCTATTTTTTTAATAGCGCTCATCATGTGTGCTAATAACATGCTTTGTTAGCAGATGATAATCGGGCTGCATGGAATACAGTGATTTCTTCAAGACTGAGTTTTAGGAGTCTGCATTTTATTTCCATTTTGACCAATAGGCCAGCTTTGCTTTAAGTGTTGCTGCAAGGGAGTTTGTTCAATATCTATGTGTTGTAGCAACTCCAGATTTGATTATAATAGAAGAGAGTTGGTGTCTTGGGCTTTACCCCACCGAGGAAAAAAAAAAACAGCAGAAGGCTGTTTGGATAATGTGGTCATAACCTGAAACTGTATTCTTAGAATGTGTTTCTCTCAACTCACTTAAGTCACAAGCTGCATACATTGTCTGCAGTTGTATTACCATGGTGCATAAGAAGGTACCTCATTCAGTTTCTGCTTTTCACAGCTTGGGTATCCCAGGTAGTCAGACTGCTTTCTGCTGTAGGCTGTGCTTCTAGATGCTCTTTTTGGTGGTACCAGACCTTAGTTAGACTTACGTTTCTTAGCAGGTCAGTAGTTTGTACCAGTCCTACTGAACCCTCCTTAAGTATCTTTTATGGCATTATTTAAAAAAAATAAATATATATATATATATATATATATATATATATATATATATATATAGACACAAATACAGATGTATGTACTGTACTGCCACTTATTAAACTAAGAGTGGCATAAAAATCACATGAAAAATAAATCATCATGAGAAATATTAATAAATAAGAAAATTACCTTTGTGCCAGGAGAGAAAAACCTATTAATATATCCAGATGACTGCTTCATGAGCAAAGACTAATTTATTTTTGCCAGTCTGAGTATCACTGATTTCTGCTAGACCATTATGCTACGAGACAGCTCCTATCACCTGCATGTAGAAGATGAGCTATTCTGTGACATCACTTTGCAGCTGTGCTGTCATTTATTTGGATATTACAGCGAGAAGGAACAGTGACAAGACTGCAAGACTGACTCACCCCACAGACCCTAATACAATATGCCTGCACACGCTTAGGAACTAGGCTTAGAATAGTCTGTGGGATCATTTAAATGCTGTACATGCACTGGAGTTCAGTTCAGTTTCATTCCATTATTCCTTGCAATCATGAGTAAGTCATTTTAACCTGCAGTCTTCTGAAAATTAACATCTGAAAATCAGCTGTTTCGCAAAGTAAATCATCCAAGATTAGAAAACAACTTTCCCACAGCCTTTTCTAAAATTAAATGAAAGAATGTAAAAAGAATGTAAAAAAGCAAGATAGATATTGATAAAGAAGATGTGCACACTGCAGGTTCAAACCCTGCTAGATCTAAATAATGACTGCATAAGAGCTTTAACTTTGGTTGTTGTAGCATATACATGTTGGAAAACTAGCTATTCCTGATATATATTTAGTATTATCTCTTGATTACTGGAAATGTCCACTAGTTAGGACTCAGTTTCAATGAAGGCTTGAGGAGATAGCTCCACTGAACAAGGATGCAGTACAAACAAGAGTAGTGAAGCAGTGCACAGATATTCCATAAGGATATTAATAAACTGTGAAGAAAAGCATTAGAATTTCATTAAGGCAGAGATACAATGCAGAAAAAAAAAGTAAACTATCTTGGTATGGACATCGATAACTTTACATGAATATTACTGTATTACTAGTATGACCGTTAACTAGTAGAACTTCAGTTAGTTGTTCTACGTATCAACTGAACCGCCTTGGAAAACACATACACACACATCTGCAAATACACTGAAAGAGGATAATTGTCATAATTCTTTGAAGCACTGGAAATGAAAGCAATGTACTTACCATAACAATAAATCCATGTTGTCCTATTTTCATCTGATTCAACATTTGGGTCATTGGATCTGGCCGAATCTGACCTTGGTGCCTTATACCAGAGTACTGGATACAAGAGCTCCGACTCTCCCCCTACCAACAATTCCCGCTTCCTACCTGACTTCCCTCAGATTGAGTTTGCTGGCTATTTACATAATGTCCCTAATAATTATGAAAAGGAATAAGGAGGGAGTCCAAATATTGCCCTTTATAGAATAAGATGTGGAAGAGGAATTAGATAAGGTTCTGTCAAGATCTGATTAGGCCCCTGAATATATAAAATGGCAATTTGGAAGGGGGAATGATGGAGGAATGCTGAACTGGACAAAAATAGGACAACACAGATCTGCATAACATTCATATCCAATGCTATTTTTATCTGCTTCAAAGTCTGAGACGCATTCCCAAGCTGCCTAAAAAGGACCTGGGTAGATTCAAAGAAGGACATTCCTGAGAATGGCAGAGCCGAAGGATGTGTGAGCTCTAGACTGCACATGTAATTTGTAATGGGATACAATTGTGTGAGCTGTTGACCAAGCTGCTACTGCTGCACATATGTCACTGATAGGTTCTCTTTTAGCAAATGTTGACAAAGTTACCATTGCTCTGGTAGAGTGAGCCTTAGGTTTTGAATATAAAGACAACCCTCTTGTCTTATAAACAAAGGAAATGCAATCTGCCATCCATCTAGAACGCATGACTTTTGACATTTTTTGTCCTAATTTTGCCTTGGAGACAAAGAACCAGTTAGATTTTCTAAAGTCTTTTGTATGATGTAGATAAAATTTGAGTTTTCTATGGACATCTACGGTACTTTGTTTCTGATGTCACCTTTGGAAGGAAGGATAGATTTGCTCTCAGTGAATCTCTATCCTCCTTGTGGAAAACAAAAAAAGGGTGGCCTGCATGAAAGTGCTTGCTGAAGTGACAGCAATCAGAAAAATAGTCTTCCAAGAAAGAAATTTTAGTGATGCAGGTTCAAAGGAAAGCTTTAGTCACTCTACATGATGTGATAGATGAATCATTATGTCCTATGTGAAAATTTCAGATGACAACAATCTGAACTTTTATATTAAAGTAACTGGAACCACACAGAAAAAGTTTAGAAAGAAAACCCAGTATCCCTGCAAGAGGGACTGAGAAATTGTCTAAAGCCTTCAAGTACAATGAAACAGAAAATCTTTTCATAGAATCATAGGATTGTAGAACATTACTAGGCTAATGGCCCTGGGGCCCTTACAAGCCTTTGGGGAGTTTATCCCCCAAAAAAGAAACCTCAGTCAGCACCTGTCACTCCTGTCAGTGAGGAACACTGGTGGAACCCCTGGTAGAGATTTGTGTTTTCCCATCCTATCATCAAGGCTGTGCTTGAAGAGGGCCAGTGACGTACTCTGTTTGACATGTATGGGAAGTCTATTCCAGAGACTGGGCAGTCTCTGGGAGAAAAACCTGTCTCTCCAGCAGGTTTTGTTAATGTCACATATTAGATTTGGGCCTTTCAAATGGGTAATGCGCAAGGAGATAGACATATGAATATGGAGCATCTCTAGTAGGACAGGGTCCGAGATTGCATTATAGGGGATACACAGATAACCTCTAAGCAATCTGTACGATACAGAGTAGAGTAATAGTGATTTGAGCCTGTCCACATATTCAGCTGGTGCAGATGTTTGCAGAGGTACATACCAAACGAGGTGTTGTACTAAATTATTGGCCTTATGAGGGAGGAGTACAGAAAGGTAATAACGTCCTCTTTTCTGGATGCAGTCCCTTTACTTATGAGATGAACCAAGTAAAAGGCTTTTCTGGCTACTGCCACTACATGATGGTTGAATTATGAGATTGTTGTCAACCTGCGTTCCCATGTGTCTCACCACGGGTCTACTATACATGATCAAAATTTCAAAAAGCCAAAACCCATATGGCCGACATCATATGTTCAACTTTTGAAATTTCGAACATAGAAAAAAAAAAACAAAAAAAAAAACTACAGATTGCTGTGACCCTACAATCCCTGCAATTTAAATATACCCACTCTGAGATCACACTACAGTGCAAAAGATGGAAATCTTCCCATTCCACACTATACGGAGATGCCCGTTCTGCATGGTCAAAATTTCAAAAGTCGATCATATGGTCTTGGCCATATGGGTTTTGGCTTTCTGAAATTTCGATTATGTGTAGGGGGCCCTTCACCACAGGTAGTGTGCTTAGGGGGATGCTGTTGATATGGTAATCAGTAGGGGCCATGTTTTTGCCGAATGGTATGATAATACATTTTTTTACATTTAACGTAAGGCCATGACTTTGGCACCAGTCATTTGTTGCTATGAGACCCTCTTGGTCGTGTAAGTCTTTTTGATGGATTACTTATGAGAAGAAGAAATTATGTGGACTACTGGGGTGGAAAACCTGGCATCTCTGGCTATCATTACAACTGGAGAAACCATGTGGTTAGTTTCAGAGCTTGAAGATCCAGTAGAGGCATCCCGAATGGGTGAGTGAGTAGATCCAGTACCCATGGTGGGTGCAGTAGGTGAGGGAAAAGGAAAGGGAACCATACGTGCCAAGGCCAAAATGGAGCACAGAGGATTACGCTGGTCTTGCACCTTATGGTTTTCTGAATAAATTTTGTGAGAAGGGGAATCAGCTGGAAGGTATAAATGAGACCCAGAGGCCAACATTGGACTACAGCATCTCTCAGTGACTGTCCCTGTCAAGGGGCGATGGCAAAATAACTACTGCATTTGTTGTTGAGGTTGGAAGCAAAGAGGTTAAAGCAAGGTTGGCCTCAGTGTCCAAAGATCTCTGTTGCCACTGACTCATGAGGTAATAGGATACTCCTTCTCAATCTGTCTGCTAGTATATTTGCCATCCCAAGAATGTGCATTGCCACTAGAAAGCAGAGTAAAGGCATCACCCATTGCCAGAGTTGCATAGCCTCCCAGCAAAGAGGGTAAGAATGTGTTCCACCTTGCTTTTTGAAGTACTATACCACTGACATATTGTATGTGTGAATGGAAATCACACCTTTGGGTAGGTGGTCCTGAAAATCCTGCAACACTTGGAGGACTGCTTTCATCTCCAAGACACTGATGTGAAGTTTGGCCTCCACTGATGACCACATCCCTTGAACTGTCTTCCCTTCAAAATGCCCCCCTCCATCCTAGAAGGGAGGCGCCCATGTTGACTGTCACCCTGGGAGCAGATGGGCAAAAGGGTCTGCCTTGTACTACTGATGGAGACATAATCCACCGACTTATGTGATTCCAGCATACTTGATTAAGTAAGTCAGAGTCTGGAGTGAAGGGAGTGAAATTTATGTGACCATTGTACTGCCAATGTCCACTGTAGGACACTCATGTGGTATCTTGCAAATGGGACCAGTGTAATAATAGAGGCCATCAGCTCTATAAGATGGAGAATGAGTCCTGCCTGTGGTTGTGGATATTACATCACTTGACAAGCTTTGATCCTTAATAATTGTAATTTTGCAGTGGGGAGTTTTGCAGTTTGTTGGACTGGGACAATCTGGCATCCTATAAATTCTATGTTCTGTGTGGGATGCAGTTTGTTATTCTTGTGTCCGACTGATATTTCCAACTGGTTTGCAAAACTAATAAGGAATGTTTGGTGTTGCAATAGTAAATCCTTGGAGGTAGCAGTTAGGAGCCAGTTATCTAAATATGGAAAGACTTGGATCCCCTGTAGTCATAGATGAGTTGCTACCACTGTCATAATCCTGGTGAACATCTGGGGGGCTGTAGTGACACTGAATGGCAGTGCTGTGAATTAATAATGATTGGCTCTTGACTGGAAATGCAGAAACCTCTTGTAATGCCTCTGGATCGTAATGTGATAGCATGTGTCCTGGAAATCTTTAGAGCATATTCAATCACTATTCATCAATGTACAGTGACCACCTGGAACTTTGTTGTTTGACATAGTGAATTAGGTTGCTGAGATCTTTTATTGGTCTGAGGTCATACGTCTTTTTTGGAACTAAAAAGAACCTGGAATAGACTCAGAATCCCAACTGGTATGGGGGGACCATCTGGATGACTCTTCTGGTGAGCAGCTTTAACTTTTCTGTTACTGCAGATTCCAACAGATCAGGTGATGTATCAGGAATGCTTGAGCTTTTCTTTGTGGCAGACAAAAATGGAGCACATAGTATATAGTGATTATCCTTAGCACCCTTGAATTGGATGTTATGGTTTGCTAGGCTAATGGGTGCTGGGTGCAAGGCTAAGCATCCCCTAACTGCCTTCAGAGTGCAGCTGCCAGGCCATAATTCAGGGATAATGGTACAGTTTCTCAGTGAAGGGCTACTGAAGCCTTGGTTATCTGGTCCACTTCTCCCTCTCAGGTAGCATCCATTTGGATTCCTTCCACCTTGGGGAGGTCTATCTCCAGGAGTGTCTTGGTGAAAACTCTGGAATTTTTGAACTGCATTTTTTACCTCCTTTTTGATTCCTCAGAAAGGATCTTTGAGGAATAGAAAAATGGTTTCCCAAAGCAGATAAATTCTTGCCATCCTGTTCACTCCTGGTAAGTGTTTCCTTTACCTTATGTCCAAATAGGGTGGAACCATCATTGGGGGCATTGATGAATGACACCTTGAAGATTTCTGTGAAATCGCATAGCTACAGTGGATATAAAAAGTGTTATTACCCCTGTTAAAATGCCAGGATTTTGTGATATAAAAAATGAGACCACAATAAATCATTTCAAAACTTTCCCCACCTTTAATGTGATCTATAACCTGTGCAATTCAATTGTAAAACAAACAAATCTGTTAGGGGAAAAACATAAAAAATAAAAAACATACAATACGCTGGTTGCATAAGTGTGCGCACCCTTAAACTAATACTTTGTTGTGTGTGCACACCCTTAAATGAATACTTTGTTGAAGCACCTTTTGATTTAATTACAACATTCAGTCTTCTTGAGTACACACTTGCCATCAATTAAAGAGACTCTGATTAACCCCAAATAAAGCTGTCTTAATAGGATTTTCCTGACATTTACTCAGTTGCCTGCTACAGCAAAAGCCATGGTTTACAGAGAGCTTACAAAGCATCAAAGGGATTTCATTGTTGAAAGACATCAGTCAGGAGAAGGGAACAAAAAAATTCCACAGCACTGGATATACCGTGTGTGAAGATATGTGAAGGCTGCCAGCCTAGCTAGATAGAATTTTGTAGATCATTATATTTCTTTGTAAATATTAATAAAAGCCATAGGCTTGTTCTCTTAAATGTAAAAAGACAGTATTGGATGTTGAACTGCAAAAATGTAACAACAGTGCACTCTGCTATAAGAAAGATGATAAGTCAAGCACTTTATGACTGTCTGATCTCAGGGCTTGGAGCCGTGGTGTCCGAACCAGCAGATTCTTTCTATTGTTTTGAGACCAGAGTTAATTGCTAGATTTTACATATATAATGTCTTTAATTACTGTGATTTCCTGACCAGGTGCAAACTTACTAAGGAATGTAAATGTAGAGTTTCTGTTAGCTTAGGAAACCAGAGAATTTTTAAGAATGAAGTAATCTAAAATGAGTAAGCAGGATGTCTTATCAATTTAAAGAACTTTTTCAGAGACAGAGAGAGAGCATTTTGGATTTTTGTCTAAAGCTGACAACAACTCACCAGTACTCTACTTCTGCTCTATATGTAAGTTTATTTAGAACTGTGATTGCTCTTAGGAAAAGATAGAAAACAGTACGTTTAGTCTAGCTGTTTTCTATATTTATGTCAGAACTATTCTACAATATAATTTTAAACATTTTCCTGTGATGTCTGAACTCTTGACTAGCACTGTGTAGTAAGTATTGTCTTGTGCTTTTATTATTTATTATTAAATATTTTTTAAACCTTTCAACTGTGGCTGTTTTGGGTAGAGATAATTTAAGCTCTAGAGCACATTGCATGTATATAGTGATACTGTACAAAGCCACTCCAATAGTCTTGCTGCTCAGTCACACTTACTATTTGGATAATAATATTGCACAGTAATAACTAGACACCCTTTGGTAAGGGCCTTATTAGTAACTGATATTAGTGGTTGGTGGCAGCTGGTACTACCATATAGACTGGCAGGAAGGGGCATAGCTGAAGAACCTGTGCCAGCCTTCCCCAGGAGCATCTGTGTGTTTGATTATAACTCATATCTTAAAGTGTGTGTGTGTGTGTGTGTGTGTGTGTGTGTGTGTGTGTGTGTGTCAGTTACTTGGGCAGGGACATGAAGCAATGGTTGGGCAGAGAGGGTGCTGGAGGTTTTAGCTTGACCACTAGGCTGAGATCTATACCCTATAGCTGTGCCAGTGTGGAGTCTTATTAGGGATCTAGAGAGAAAGGGAAAAAACAGCCCCAGACTGACTGTGATCTCTGTGTGCTCTTAAGGGAAATTTTACTTTACTGTGTGTGTACTTGTTATCCTTCCCAGTGTGGATGACCCTCACTCGTGTTAGTGGTGAGGATTGCGGCTCCTTGATTACTGGGCCAGTGCACTGGCATCACACCATGATGACAGTCATAAAAAAGTGGAGAAAATATGGGACAACAGAGATGTTGCAAAGAACTGGGCGTCCCTCCAAAACTGATGAAAAGACAAGACAAAAACTGGTCAGAGAGACTGCCAAGAGACCTACAGCAACACTGAAGGAGCTGCAGGAATTTCTGTAAAGTACTGGTTGTGTACTACATTTGACAACAATTTCCCTTATTCTCCATATGCCTGGACTAAAAAATATCCAGGCCTGGCTAAAATTTGCAAAACAATACACCAAGTTTTCCAAAAGCATGTGGGAGAATGTATTATGGTCTGATGAGACCAAGGCTGAACTTTTTGCCTAGAATTCCAAAAGGTACGTTTGGCGCAAAAAAAAAACACTTTGCATCACCAAAAGAACACCATCCCCATGGTGAAGCATGGTGGTGGCAGTATCCTGCTTTGGGGTTGCTTTTCTTCAGCTGCAACTGGGGATTTAGTCAAGGTGGAGGGAATTATGAACAGTTCTAAATTCCAGTCACTTTTGGCCCAAAACCTTCAGGCATCTGCTAGAAAGCTGAAGATGAAGAGGAATTTCACCTTTCAATAAGACAATGACCCCAAGCATACATCCAAATTAACAAAAGAATGGCTTCATCAGAAGAAAATTAAAGTTTTGGAATTGTCCAGACAGAGCCTAGACCTAAATCCAATAGAAAATATGTTGGGTGACTTGAAGAGGGCTATGCACAAGAAATGCCCCTCAATCTGACAGATTTGGACCACTTTTGCAAGGAAGAGTGGGCAAATATTGCCAAGCCAGGATGTGTCATGCTGATAAACTCCTACCCAAGAAGACTGAATGCTGTAATTAAATCAAAAGGTGCTTCAACAAAGTATTAGTTTAAGGGTGTGCAAACACAACAACATATTAGTTTAAGGGTGTGCACACTTATGCAACCAGCATATTGCATGTTTTTTTATTTTTTTATATTTTTTCCCTTAACAGATTTGTTTGTTTTTCAATTGAATTGTACAGGTTATAGGTTGCATTAAAGGTGGGAAATTTTTGAAATTATTTATTATGGTCTCATTTTTTTATATCACAAAATCCTGGCATTTTAACAGGGGTGTGTACACTTTTTATATCCACTGTACATCCAGGCATGGCAAAGCATGGTAATAAGTGCAACAGCTGCACTTGATGTGCCATCAGCTGCATTTGATAACAGTCACCACATCTGATGTAGACCACAGGGTAGACATTTGGGCACCCACTGTTTTTCTGGATATTCGAAGGTAAGCTACCCAAAAGAGACTCTGAAAGCTCCTTCACCAAGTCTCTTTGGAAATGTATCAGATGTGCTAAGTAGTTCAACACTTGAAGAGTGAAGGTCGCTGATAGAGAGGTCCATTTCCCTAGCCTGTTCAGTGCCCTTGACTCTCTGTTAGGAGGATGGACAGAGGAACTTTCCTCAGATAGTTCCTTCTTGTTGACTGGAGATAGGTGTAGGCTCTGCCATGTCAGGTTCTTTCCAAGCCTTCTGAGCAACAACATATATTAAAGCATTAGGAGATGGGACCATCCAGGATGTCAATGGGGCAGATACAAAAGCTTCAAACAATATGGACTCATCAGAAGAAGGAGCTTCTATCAACCCCCACGCTTCATCAATTCTAGGATGTCGGAAAAGATATCTTCACCGGGGGGGGGAGGTGGGTCTTGGAGATCTTTCTCCATCATCTAGATCTGTTTCTTCAGTGACGGACTTGGGAGAATAGTCTATGTGGTTTCGTTTACATGTTCCCTTTCATGGGATGTGTCTCAGTGGCTATGATGGAGACATATCAGAATCAGATGAGCAGCTTGAATGTCAGGCTACCTTGAAGTTAACTGGGTCTGTTTGTCCATGTTGACTCAAATGAAAAGAAAGTGGCACAGGATCAACTGGAAATTGGGATGGATCCAAACACATTGCATGCACTTTTCTCTTTGGTCTGGCCAAGGTTTTTTCCATAACCTTGAAAGCCAACTCAGCTAATGTTGCCATGCAGGAACTACCTCTGCCAGCAGACTCAGTAGGTTTCCTGACTCCAAAAGAGGTCAGTTCTGAGGATGAACGAGGAGCCAGGCTGTCTACTGTTGAAGCATTGAAGGGGAGAAAAAGCTCCAAAAACTTCAGAGATGACTTCACTGTCACGGCTCTGACCCAAACATTTCTGTTCCAAGACTGTACTCAACCTGAAAACACTGGCATGAAAAGAGTAAGGGAAGATGTTGAAGCCAAAGTCTCCAGGGCAGTTTGACGGACGAGTTTGGACTTACGAGTGCCAACTCCAGGAAATGAGTTGATATCAGAACTAGATGGGATGTGGTCAAAGGATCTGTTCTCAGCCCTGGCCTTAGGAATGTAATCAGGTGGACCCCCCCAGCTGAATCTGTATCCAGATGAATTTTCTCATCATGCTGTTGACAGCCATCTCCATAATATTTCTGGTGGATTAAGCAGACCTCAAGGAAGAAGCTACAGATGTTGGTCTTGATGGTAGCTTGTGTTGTAGTATGAGTGAATACAACCTGGGGCTAACTGGTCCTAGAGAAAAAGTAAGCTTTGCAGAGGGAGCTCAGTTCCAAGTTGCAGGTTGATTTGACTGCCTCGATGACTTTGGTGCCAGACACAGGATGGCAGTTTAATTTGGGGACCTTTTCCTCGACTTTTCTGCCTTTCTCTAATCTTGTCTCTTCTCATCTTGTTTATCATGGTGTTTCTCTTTGGATTTTTCTCTCTCTTTCACCTTCTTCTTATTAGTAGATGGAGAAGTGGATGGTTACTGAATTCAGAGGACATAACAGACCATGTCCTGGTGGGGGAGTGCATTTTTAGGATGAGCTTCTCCCTTCTACCTTGAAGTGCTCTGGTACAAAAGGTAGCACAAATGCTACAACTGTCCTAAAAATGAGCTGGACCTAGACAGTTACACAAAGGGAATGGGGATCTTGGGAGAAGGTGTCCACAGGCGGAACACTTCTTGAATCCAGTGGGCTTGGCATATATCAAAACAGTAATATGTCATACTGACAAAACTCTACGCACTATTAAAGAAGTTATAGTAGTGAAGAGATAAAGCATTTTATATATATATATATATATATATATATATATATACACACACACACACACACACACACACACACACACACACACACACACACATATATATATGTATATAGACATAGAGAGATCTATATATAAATATATATATATATATATATATATATATATATATATATATATATATATATATATATGTAACTGTATAAAACTACAAGAAAATTTTAACACAGCACACTAAGTAAACTAGAAAAGAGGCTATCCAATTGGCTTAAACATCTACCTAAACTAATCCTAAAAGTAATCTAGACTTAACACTAACACTGCTATAGGAAAAAGGAAGGAGTATAAGATTTTAGTCAAAATATGCTTTCACTTATCATGAATGCGCAGAGCTTTCGGAGACACATCTAGTCAAACAGGTGGTAAATGAGAGCTGAGGTAAATCAGGTAGGAGAATGGAATTATGGGTAGGGAAGGAGTCAGAGCTCTCAAATCCAATATTCTGGTCTTAGGTGCTGAGGTCAGATCCGACAACCCAAATGTTGAATCGGACAAAAATAGGCAACATCAGATCTTACTTTGTGTTGGGCATTTCAAACAGTTTGGTCTGCAGATGCAGCTGTACTTATGTGAACTTATGAGACCAAATGCACACACAGCTAATTAGGACTGCAGTAAATCAAGAACAAGGTTTGGGGCATTACAGATATGGAATGATGTTCACCAAATTGGAGTTAGTCAATGGATCATTTTGTAATGAAATCATAGGTAAGCTAGAGCAATGTTGTTATGTGAATTGCAAAGTTAAGTGGACAAAGGAAATAGTACAGAAGTACTCTCACAGAAGGGTCATATGAGTGCCACAACCCAAATCATTGCCCTTTAATTAAACTTAGTTTCCATCTATAATGAGGCAAACCATGTAAGCAAAGCTGCCAGAAGAGACCTTAATGGACACATTTGGCAAAAGACTGTTTTGTCCTGACTTCCATTCCCTGCGTGGTGTGTGGGTGGGTCACATGAGAGAGAAAAAAGGAGTTGGCCTGAGTAGGGGAGGTTGAGTCAGATGTCCATCAGGTTCAGCAGGAGACCAGATTAGGGCAAAGAATGGAGGACCAGATCCTGGGGATACTTAGGATGTACAGCCAAGTCTCAGTACTTTTTCCCAATTGAGTCATTGAAGTCAGTAGGTTGTACTTCTATGGGATCTTTCTAGAAATGCCAGGACCATACTTTCATTTACAATTTAAAGTAATTCTGTATTTTAATACTTACACTCTAAAGCCTACTGACCCTCTTAACTGGTGAGTGTTGGTGTTCCCAAGACAAAGGAAGATTCCTTAATTATATTAAGCTAAAAAAGGGGGAAAACAAAATTTTATTTACTTCTATGGGCAGTTTTATGGCATGTTTGTGAGCTAACTCTGCTTGGTAGACTGATCTTGCTGATCTGGATTTATTTTACTAGAACAATGTGCATGTCAATAGATTTTTGGTGGTGTTGGATATACTGATGAGCAGAAACGATTGGTTATAATATGTGATTATTAGCTGGATGAGAATTCTGGTTTAATAAAAAGTAAGACTATATATATATATATATATATATATATGTGTGTGTGTGTGTGTGTGTGTGTGTGTGTGTGTATGTGTGTGTGTGTGTGTCTGTGTGTGTGTGTGTGTGTGTGTGTGTGTGTGTGTGTGTGTGTGTGTGTGTGTGTGTGTGTGTGTGTGTGTGTGTGTGTGTGTGTGTGTGTGTGTATGTGTGTGTGTGTACATCTACGTATACATACGCACATTCACATAAATACACATTAATAACTAATGACAACAGTTATGGGAGGAGATGGCAGGACTGGAAAATACATTAATGTGTGTTCTGCTTGTTGAACAGTGTGGTATAAATTAACTGACTAGATCTGGAGTTATAGCATGCAAAGTTATTTAATTTTCTAGTGTGGCATTAATGTGTAGCCTTCGATCAGTTTAATTCAGAGTTAGTCGTCAGTTTTAGGTTGTGTATTGGCACTGTGCCATGTTCTTTTTTTATTTTTAGTGGCTTAAGATATTTTATTATGACATTTTCATCAGGCAGTTACATTTATTTCTGGTATGCAGTTGGAGACAGAATAGGTAGTTTTATATATATAATTGTTGTACAGATGTGATTAGTGATTGTTTACAATTTTCTTTGGTGGAGAAGCTTATAGGTGCTACATGTTGTTGTGAATAGGCATTTACAGACCCAAGGAGTGTGTTGTTTTGTAACAATGGCTGGAAGTTGAATTTGAGTGGGAAGTCATATCACCAAATAGCAACAAGTATGCAAAAAAATTTTAATATTTTTTATAAATAGTTTTAGCAGCATGGAAGGTGAGGACTGAAAGCTAGGTGTAGAGAGCAAAATGGGAGGGTTTGATTAAAAAGATATGTAAATGCATAAACAGTTTTAAATTTGGCTTGTGACACAAATAAGTCATGTTGGCGAGACAGATATATGTCTGGCTCTCTATCCATGTGAAGCAGAGTCCATCCTTAACCCTGTTTAAGCATAGGGCCAACCTTGACCAATGCAGGGGAAATCAGAAAATCACCCTGGGTCTGGCCCTCATGTCTCTGACAGACAGAGACAGACAGTAATTCCCAAACTAAGATACCCTCCTGTCCACATAACCTCTAGAAAGTTCCTAACGTACATCTTTCTAATAAGCACCCGTAATACATAGGGACAAAACTGGGTAGTATTGCATGACTAGGCTTATAAAGGCCCTGATGGTCATTATCCTTGTATAAATCTATGACTCTATGAACTTACAAAAAACAGAAACAGGAAAGGAGTGTTGGGGTGATGACTGCAGAATCCCAGATAGGAGGCTTGGGTTATCTGAAATGTGTGCTTATAAAAATAAAACAGATAATAAGGAGAAAGAAGGAGGATGAACTGTGAAATGGCTAATGCATCTGGGATTAAAAAAAAGTATAAACATCTGTACATTAATCATATACAGATGCATATATGTATGTACATATGTAGTCCTGATAATCTTTTAAAAATAAAGCATACAAGAAGTAAATACATAAAGTAAAAACATGGTAAAATAAAATAAGAAATACATTGTTTGCCAACTAACTGATTGTAATAAAACTGAAAGAGAATCTTAAAAAAAAAGGATCAATGGCACATAAACAAAAGTGCAAAACAAAAACAGAGAAAGAAAGGTGAGAGGGCGGTGAATGATATCCAAGCCAACACTGTTACATTAAGAGAGAGATGGACATTGATCAGTGTTAATGGATGGAGGGGTAGAAAAGGGGGGTCACACTACTTCTATATAATGGGCCTCGCCAACTTTCCCCTCCCTTCTCTCCCATTCCCCTGCCCCCCATATGATTTTCCTCCAGTATATGCTGTCGAATCTGAAGGTCACTACAGGCTGATTTAGCAAAAGATTTAAGAATGTTTATACTGGATAACATGTGGTGCCCCATATTTTCTTGTTAAAGAGGGGATGGGTGATGAAGGGTGCATTATTTCAATGTAAAGTTATTGTAAATTCTAATGTTTGTTTTTCATGTTTGTATTGTATCTTTCTTATTATTGTTTCATGTTTGGTTATGTAATGTGTGCTGTAATGTTATTAAAATGAATAAAAAATTCTGTTAAACTCTGGAGCCTACTCTTTCAGTCTACTCTCCATCCTCCTTCATTTTGGTACGCTAAGAACCTCTAGTGTCTATACTTTTTGTCACTCTTTGAGTGCTTCCACCTTTTCCATTCCCTGCCCCCCCCCCCACAAAACCGTAATAAGCAGAGTAAGAGAATGTGAGCTAAGGTACAGGTAGACCACAGACTACAGATAACTATGATATTCTGTTTTTATAAAATTATTGCAAAACTGGGATGCATATGCCAGTCTTTAGTGCGGTAAATCACTTAGGTACCATCATTTAGCGGTCATATTTGGAGTTGAGGGAGGGGTAGAATTAGGATGTTTTCCCTGCTTGGTGTGCTGGTTAATTGTAGTGATGTTTCTTAGTACAGGTAAAATGAAGGAAACAGTGGAGTTTGAATCCAAGCTGCAGTCCCGCATGGCACAGGCAGCAGAACTCTTCTCAGACTATAGACAATAACTGGAGAAGTCAGCATCAGAGACAACTTGTGATAACAAATACGAAACATTCTCAGTGACTACAGCAACTGCAAAAGTATCAGAACAGGTGAAGCATGAGACATATTATAGAGCATTAGCACACTGAGCTGAGCAAAGTGCTGGCAGTGGTGGGGATATTTCATAGCAGTTGAAGTGTATGGATAATGTAGATGGAGTCTACAATATGAATGGGCTAAATGACTTTTTATGAGATTGTTACAAAATAGGTTGCAAATGCCAGTCTTTGTTTTATAGGTCATTAAAGAAGGCAGGACTGATGACAAAGTATGAAAGTGAATTTCCAGAACTGCTAATTTAATAGAAGCACAGAATCACAGAGCACAAGAATTACTGTGTGGCAATGGGGCAGCCACGTCTGCCCCCAGGGCTCCTCCACAGAGCCACTGGCAAGTATGATTAGAATGTTGACTGTTGCAGTTACAAATCCAGGGTGTGAAGTTAATGATATTCCTTCTAGTTGACAGTATGGTCTCAATGCTGCCCATGTTTCAAAAGTGGTCTAGGAGAACAGCTGAAGGGTGGAGTTTGTTGAGATTCTTTACATCATAGGTTCATAGGTGTACTAGGCTATCGGCCCTAGGGCCATACAAGCCTTGACAAAAAATGTACCCTGGCTTTCGCCACCCAAGAAAATTATTTTCCTATGCCCCTGTTGAGCAGAGCCACAGAAGTGATCCCCGGGGTGAATTTCCCATTTCCCATCCAATCATCAAGATTTTTCTTGAAGAGTGCTAATGAGGAGCTCTGTTTGACATAGATAGATAGTCTGTTCCAGAGTATGGGAAGTCTCTGGGACAGGAATCTATCCCTCCAGCATGTTCTGTTTATTGTGGTGACAAGGTTAAGGTCCCTAGAGCGTGTAGCTTGGAGGGATTGGGATTTCTTTAAGTGGAGCATGTCCAACAGCTCTGGGTTTGACATAGCTTTGTATGTTAGACAGAGATCGCCCCTGAGTAGGCGATATGTGACAGAGTAAAGCTGTAGTTTTTTGAAACGGTCTGCATAGGGCATCTGTTTGATGCCAGTAATCCTCTTTGTGAGGTATTTCTGTGGTCTTTCCAGTTGTTGTAGATGTCTTGTGAGGTACATACCAAAAGGGGCGTTGTACTCTATAATGGGTCTAATGAGTGATGAGTAGAGGGGAACAATGACCTCTTTTTTTCTGGATGAGAATCCTTTTGTGATGAGATGAGCCACGTAGAAGGATTTCCTGACCACTGTGGCAATGTGATTATCAAAGGAGAGACTACTGTCCACCTGTGTCCCAAGGTCTCTTATCACATTTTCGGCATTAAGTAGACTACCAGCTATGTGGTAATTCATGGGTACAGAGTTTTTACCAAAGGGGATGACAAAACACTTTTTGGCATTGAGCTTCAGGCCATGGCTTTGACACCAGGAATCTGTCTCAATGAGGCCCTTTTGTAGTTTGTCCACATCGTTAGGAGTTTCGATTATGGCTCCTAGTTTGCAGTCATCTGCAAACTTTGTTAGCCAAAGACCTTGTGTGTTGGCCTGCACTTCAGAAAAGTAGATACCAAACAGGTATGCTGGATTTGCATGGTATTTATTAAGTTGACAGATGATTAATATAGACAGACTCCCAAGTTCAATATTAAAGATTTTAATCCAGCCATTCAAAGCTACAACAGGAACAGAAAACATCAGTACAACACGATCAGGAATATCCAGTCCATATCACATCCACTAACTCTGTGTCCTTCCTTCTGCCTTCCTCTGTCTCCACCTAGTGGCACAAGAACAGAACATAAAATATTTCCCCCAACTTAAGCACTACACTTACAATATTTAAAATAAATATCACTAACATTGTAATGAACACCGAATTACAACATATTTATGTAACATAGTCCTTAAGCCAACGAGGTCTCCTTCTCACACAAGCTGGAGGAATGTGAGGAGATTCAGGCATTTGTGTCACTGTAGATTGAAGCGGGAATTTCACTGGAGCATCCCTTGAAGCATCACTTGCCTCAGGTGCATTTGACTTAGATAAATGGGAAGAATGCCATTTTTTTTTAAATCTGCTAACAAGTAAGTACATGGACCAATTTCCTTTTGAATTTCCACAGGTTGTGAAAATCCTGGATGTGCTTTTGGAAAATGTAATGGATTCCGAATGCACACCTTGTCCCCTTTTGAAAATGAGGAAGCCGTGCTTCACATCTAGTATCGAAAGATTTTTTTCATTTTCTCTTGAAGAAATGAGACCCTTTTACCAACAGTATCAGCATTAACCATGCAGGAAACAGGAGGAAAGCATTGAGGCGTGTTCATATTTTCCGGCCAAGGAGCAATTCAAAAGTGGAAACTGCTGTAGTAGCATGTGGTGTTGCACAATATACCTGAAGAAATTTGGAGGCAACTGGTTTCCAAGGTTTTGCAAGTAAGATAGATTATATGCAACTTTTTAGAACATGATGAAATCTTTCAATGGCATCTTTTGCAGCTGGGTGGTAAACTGAAGTACGTATGTGTTGTATACCTCCTTCTGCAAGAAACATTGCAAAATTTTCAGAGGTAAATTGACACCCATTATCTGATACAATGGTAAGCAGATGTACAAATCAGCTGAAAACTGAAGCAAGGAAGTCTGTAACATTTTGAAAAGTGACAGAGGCAATGAAGGCAACCTCTGGCCACTTGCTGTGATAATCAGTGAGGTTTAGGGGCATAACGACAATTCCAGATAACCATTTTAAATGGACCCACTACATCTATGGCCAGCTTTTGCCAAAGTTTGGATGAAAATGGAACAGGTTGCAAAGGTGCTGCTGAAGGATTGGCAGTCTTATCAGAAGATTGGCAGAGTTGACAATTTATGACTTGAGCTGTAACCATGTCATCCATAAAGGACACCAGTATAGCTCATGCAGCCGCTGTTTGGTTCTCACCATGCCTTGGTGGCCTTCATGTGCAGGCATCATTAAAGTATGGCGCAGAGAAACAGGAGTAATGAGACAAGTGCCACGGAACACAAACTCATCTTGCATACTGAGTTCATCTTGTAATTGAAAATATGGATGCATGTTTGTGTCCACTGCATTAAGAGAAGAAGGCCAACTACTGGTAAGTTGAGTTCGCAGAGTGGACAATTCACTGCAGGAGGCAGAGGCGAATTCACCAGGTGACAGGGCAGTTAAAGCAGCAGACAACATTGCCACAAACTCTGGTTCAGATTCAGAAATGTCTTTAGCAGTAGCAGGCAAGGGCAAGCAAGAGAGACAATCAGCAATGTAATTCTGTGACCCAGGATGATAAGCAACAGTATAGTTGAACGACAGAAGTCACACTGCCCAATGTGCAATCCACATGCCTGCCTGATAACATGCTTTTGAGGACAGTAGCATAGTCAAAACTTGGTGATCAGTACAGAGAGTAAATTATCAACCTCACAAGTAAGTTCTCCATTTTTCAACAGCCCACACACATCCAAGCTTCTTTTCCAATTGTATAATATTTCCTTTCAGCAGTAGTAGGAGTCCTAGATGCAAAGGTGACAGTCCATTCTCTATGGTCAGGGTGAACTTGAGCAAGGACAGCTCCAAGCCCATAATTGGATGCAACAGTAGAAACTACAGTAGGCAAATCAGGGTCAAATAAAGCCAAGGTTGGACTGTCAATCAGCCACTGTTTCACTGACATAAAACTGTGCTGAGCTTCCTCAGACCAGGAAAATGTTATATCTTACAGACAGACTCCAAGTTCAATATCGGAGATTTTAATCCAACCATTCAAAGCTACAACAGGAATAGAAAATAGGAACAGGAACATCCAGTCTTTATCACATCCACTAACTCTGTTTCACCCCTTCTGCCTTCCTCTATCTCCATCTAGTGGCAGAAAAACAGAACACAACAGTATTCAAAGGACAGAAGAATGTGAGTCAACAGGTGCCAAAAACATTGCAGCATACTTCATGGTGTTGGGGAAGCCTGAACTATATACATTTATAATTATGACATGGGATATCTGGGCTTCAGGTTTTGTTCACCTCATGTCCATTACGCTGGAAAAGAAGCCATAGCCGGGTCTCTCAATGATGGTCTGTTACCTTACTATTCAAGATGCCCACAGAATGAGGGAGACAGGCAGGCTTGTTCACAATATGAGAGGTGATTTAGGAGACTCATCATTACAGTCAGGTTCTTGAGATGGGATTTGCAGTATCCAGATATTTCATTGAGCATCACGGTGGACAGAACTCAGCTGGCAGGAAGTACAGAAGAATGTAAATATTCTATTCTGAACAGAAGACCTTTCCCGTTTACCACTTTCTTTATATGTCACTATAGAGTTACTGAATATCCTGTTAATATAGAATGTTATCCCTACTCCACTCAAATTCCACATGACCAGATTTGTCTTCATAAGCAAGTTAAAGACCTGCACTTGTGGAAATCTAATGACTGTACTTATGAAATTCCCAAACCCACCTAACTCAAGAACGTCCCCTGCACACAGTGACAAAGAGTGCCATGGCCACTACTGCTTCAGAGTTTGCTGTCTTCCGTGCATCTTCAGTATACCCCGGGGTGCCATCATTACTGCCATTGTAGTACTGCTCTCTTAAAGTATAACTTTACATGTCCCAGACACCACAGCTACAGAATATGCTGTCTTCTGTGCACCTTCAGCATACCACACAGTGTCATGGGCATTAATGCTACAATGGTGCACAATGCTGTCATGCTCTGTACTCATGTATACATGTATACCCCTGCCCACCACAGAGCATTGCATACTTTTGCAGAGTACCCCTGTTTAAAATAGCAGCATAGCTATGGCTACAACCAGCTAATTAATTTCATCCTGTCTTCCTATGCTTGATTCTCCCTGTCACCATTTGTATACATTGTACCTCTGAGTAATGCACGTTTGACAATCCTCCAGGATCTCTCCTGTGTATCTCTGTGCGAGTGGCAGCAATGATTGTTTCTATGATAGCAAACAGCATCAAAGCTGATTTCTTGGAGTCCACTAGAGTTTATATTTTATGTCCAGACCCAGAGATGGTTGAAGTCCACATGTACCTTTTTCTACTTCTTTTACTGTCCTATTAAGTGATGGAATATCTGTAGAAATATTATAATAAGCACTAGGTATAATAATAACACTAATGGAGGTGCTAGGCATAAGAATAACACTAATGGAAGCACTACATATAATAATAACATTAATGGGTGCACTAGGTATAATAATAACACTAATGGAAGCACTACATATAATAATAAAATGAATGGGTGCACTAGGTATAATAATAACATTAATGGAAGCACTACATATAATAATAAAATTAATGGGTGCACCAGGTATAATAATAACAGTAATGGAAGCACTACATATAATAATAACATTAATGGGTGCACTAGGTATAATAATAATAATACTAATGGGTGCACTAGGTATAATAATAACACTAATGGAAGCACTACATATAATAATAACATTAATGGGTGCACTAGGTATAATAATAATACTAATGGGTGCACTACATATAATAATAAAATTAATGGGTGCACCAGGTATAATAATAACACTAATGGAAGCACTACATATAATAATAAAATGAATGGGTGCACTAGGTATAATAATAACATTAATGGAGCACTAGGTATAATAATAATAACACTACTGGGTACACTAGGTATAATAATAACACTAATGGAAGTACTAGGTATAATAATTTGACTACTGAGTGTATTATAGTCTTTCGGCTTTTCCCGGTTAGGGGTCGCCACAGCGGAACTCCGGTCCGCTAATCATTGGCAGTAGATTTTTACATATTGGTTTGCCGGGCCTAACACACAACCTTCAACGAAGGAACGCCCATTCACGCATGTCGCCACACAGAAGACGCTCTAACTGAGAATCAAACGGGCAACATCTAACTGTGAGGCGACAACGCTACCGCAGCACCACCACCGCAGTTAAGTGTACTAGGTATAATAATAACACTACTGGGTGCAGTGCAATTAACTGCTGCTGTGTGAGAAACAGGCGACTGACTTACAAAATGGGATTCTGTAAGTAATTCTTAAACCAGGATTGGTTACGTTAGGTTAGGTCTAAATATAAACTTGG
>NC_056741.1:1572102885-1572112885 GCF_019279795.1 Protopterus annectens
ACTATGTCTATTATTAACATTATAAATAAGAACTGGAGAGGATTGACAACAGACACAGATGTCAGGGAGGTTGTTGGGGAACATCCTGAATTCCTATTTAAAAATAAATGCAACCTGAAAATGCTTCTATGCTCTCCAAAATATAATGGCAGTTATGTTGAAGGGACACTGGGTACACAACCATGTGGGAATTGTAATTTCTGCCACTATATGGATGCAGCTGCATCTTTTGTACATCCAGATACAGGGCAATATTTTACATTTAACATCTGTGCAACCTGCAGAACACCACATGTTGTGTACCTTGCTCAGTGCATGGCATGTGGATCATTCTATGTTAGGAAAACTGACAGAGTCCTTAGAGATAGGGTGAGAGAGCATATATACAAGTATTAAACTCCCCACAAATGCCTTATCTAAGCACATTATGATGTCAGGGCAAGATCATCAATTTGTATTTATGGTAACAGATAGAATTATACCTACCATATGTGAAGGTGACATTTGAAATCTAACTGAAAGCAAAGAAGTGAAACTGATTATAAGACTCAGGGCAGACAGAGGTAAGGGCTTAAATGAGAGAGCATCCATTAAGCCCACATTGAAATCTAGGAAATTATCAGTTAAGTAGCAAGTGGGTTTTGCCTGCACAATAATATGCTTACGACAAGAAGGTGTTAAGTAATAACATATACATATGGAGATTCTGAAAAAGTCTATTTTATATACATATATGTGTGTGTGTGTGTGTGTGTGTGTATATATATATATATATATATATATATATATATATATATATATATATGTGTGTGTATATATATATATATATATATATATATATATATATATATTTTATATATGATGACTTGTTGTTGGAAATACATTCTTTTCAGACAGATACATTTTTTATATGTGTTTACATGCTGCTAGAAAGATGCATAAGAATCTATATATTGTTTTGATATGCTTAGGTAGAATTGTAGGTGTATGTCCTTTTAAAATTTGGGTAAATGTGAATACTACTTTAAATGAATGCAGTTAAATTGTCTACATTTTGATTGGATGATGAATACTATTTAAATGGAATGTTAGGGTGAAGGATTTTTTGGTCTGAAGAAGCTCTTATGTGAAAGCGCTTACCTCCTACATTTAAAGTTTTTTATTTTTTATATGTTTCATGGTTATATTTTCATTTGAACTGCCTGACTTGTATATTGCCACACTCTTTACTGCTATTGGAATATAAATTTAATCAGTTACAATAGCACAGTCTGACATACGTGTATACTTCTTTTCTGTCCAGCAGGGCACACTATTGGTACATTTTTAACACAAGCAGCTTTCCAAATATATTTTTCAACACCATCACCTGTACAAATCAGTTTGATATATAAATGACATATAATGCTTTACAAAACTCCAGCTAGCTATGGTGGCATATATTAAATGTCCACTGCCCTACTTCTCCTGGTATAGCTGGCAATACCTCACACTGTCACAGTTGCTACAACTGAACGATGCTTTAATGCACTGTCAGGAATCAAGATTTACTCATGGCACACAAGGGGGTACATCATGCTAACTGGTTTGACTCTGATGTCACTGCACTACAGAACTGCAGCTAGCTATTCTGTGGTCTTGTGTTGTTTTGTGATCTGGCTCTGACTGAAATTTAACATAAGCAGCAAAAAGAGAAAAAAATCCCATACCAGAGTGATAAAATCTTACAGCTGACAGATCCTTCTTTTTTAAACTATAACAAACTACTTGCTAAAAATACAACAAGCAGCTTGGTATGACTGCTACTGCTGAATACTAGATACAATGCACTGAGCACTTCAGCACTGATCATGAATGCAGCTAGTATCAATATTCATTTTGAATGACTAAACCAGATGGCTAAAATGTTATTAGCTGAACTAAAACCAAGTATAGGATAATGCTGGAAAAGTGGTTTCCATGTATACAATTCACAGAGAAGGAATTTTGTAGAAAAATGTTGTTTATTGAGTGCTTTCATTCTGTGTAAGGACTTCATCAGAATAAAACTTAGTAACTTCTTCTATAGGCTAGGAATATAGAGTTAGGAATCTATCCCTCCAGAAAGTCTTGTTTATTTGTAGATGCAGATTTAGGTCCTTAATGCAGGTGTTTTTATGTGTATATTTGTCAATTGCACCTATATGCTATTATTCAAAAATCAGATATGACACTTCAAATCAATCATTCAATCTAGTGAAATACATCTGATCACAAAAGGAAACCTCATAACTTCCCTTTTAGTGATTGTGATTGCTAAAGTGCAACTGAAAACTACTGCACAAATTTTCCCACATTAAATCTACCTGAGTCACTCAGCTAATCTTGTCTGTGTTTAGTTATGCAGAAAAAAAAATCCAATATCTGTCTGTCCACATCTCTCTTCTCTCACATACTGACACATGCACACACACACACACACACACACACACACACACACACACACACGCACACACACACACACACACACACACACACACACACACACACACACACACACACACACACACACACACACATGCTCACCTCTCTTGCACTGGTTTTCAGTTTAAATGTAAGAGATACAATGAATATGAACTAAACATTAATATAGCTATACAAGATCTTACCATAGACTGCTAACAAACTGATACAGTGTATACAATCCACTTGTGAATGAAAATAGAGAAAAAGAATACTGTTTGCCTCTTCTTATTATAATAAGGAAACTAAATATTTTAAGAGTTAAGAAATAAAAAGTCATTCCTTTCTAGCTACAATTGTCGGAGAAAGTCCTCGGTCTTCGACTGAGCATTCTGTAACCACAATACAATAGAATTACTTTTGTTTATTAATAGGAAACGCACCTTGTACTAGAAGGCGTGTTGTATGAACTGCCTCTCCTTGGATGCTAAATGCACGGCAGGTGTATGCCCCTCGGTCTTCCCGATTTACAGATGTAACAGTAAGACTCCCATCACTGACCTGTAACAAAATAAAAATCCATTACTCTTGGTTTTATTACCATTACCACCAGCCATTTGTCAAGTACATACACAACATTTTCCTGATTTTTGTTTTCTAGCTAGTATATACAAACAGGAAAACTCAAGACAGTAGGAACTGCAAATAATTTATACCAATCTTAGAACACAAGTTTGCTGTTAATGTTAATTCTTTTTATACAGTAATGGAAAGGAAGTAACCACCCTTGCCACCTTCAAGGTAAACCTAAACAAACCTAAACATCAGGAAGGGCATCCTCATATTCTCCCCCGTCTATGTTGCTTTGACCTCCTTGAGGTTAAAATTAATTTTTGAATATGTTTTTGGCTAGGTTTGTATTGGCCTACAGACTGATTGCATAGTACTTACCTATGAATCTATGAAGTGTAGTGTAGTGAAATGAACAAACATTAGGATACCTTTATTGTAACATGATGGTAATTCATAAGGGCATCTAAGGTTCCACAAGACACCACAAAGACACTTTTTGTTAACAGATTGTTAGTATACTCTTTATCAGTTTTTTTCTTGTATTCCTGAATCCTCTGTTCCCCACTCACTTTATTATTCCCAAATCACTTTTACAAGAGCAGCATGTTGCACGTCTTCCATTTATACGGCAAACGGCCTCATATTTATCTTCCTCATACTAGACCCATAGTGCATTTGTCTACGGGCTTTGCATTGAAAAATTTTTCCATCTTTACCCTGTTTATTAATTTTAAAGAATCTGAGTCAGTCTTGTATTAATAAATAACCCTTTTCATCCACAAAGTACATGAACAGACCTTTGCAACTTTGTTTCAGTGTTTATGGTATAGTCCATCCGTTCTAGACTGCACTTATTTTCTTTTTTTTTTCCCAAACGAATTTTTTGATCAATAATATATTAAGTTACATATTGTGCAGTCCTCATGCATGGTGCATATTACTATGCTCTGCGTAATAAACTGCAATTTTCATTTACAGTAACTTAATACAATCAAAAGTCTGCTTATTCTCAGAACTTACAAAATAAAAATATTCCACAGATAATTTACAGTGATCCTGACATACTATTTTTTACTTTCAACCTGCAACTATGAGATAAGTTTTACTTTAACAGACTTTAATAGTTTTACTGCAGCTTTATGAAAAATATTTTTGGTTGCTTTTCCTCACATCTTCATGCAGTCTTATCACTCGTATATAAACCTTGCAAATATTTACCGATATTAATGACTGAGAAACCCAGAGCGACTAATGCACTATTCATACAGATTCATAAGTGTGTACTAGGCTAACGACTACTAGAGCCTTTGTAAGCATAGCCATGCATCAGAAATCTTTGACAAGTTCTGGTACCCTTGATAAGTGCAAACAGGGCTTGGGAGATTAACAATTTACAAGCTGCCTCTGTCCATTAGAGACATTGGTGCCAAACCAGGGAGAGTTTCTTGTTCCCCAATCCAATTGTCCAAGTTACACATGAATTGGGTTAGTGAGAAACTCTGCTTCATATGGATAGGAACCTTGTTCCAAAGAAGGTGGTAGTCTTTGGGATACATAGCTGTCTCTCCAGCAGGTCATATATCACAAGCAAGGTTTAAGTCTTTAGAATGAGTAATTCTGTTTTTTTTTTCAGAAAAGCAGGAGGTCCATCAGGGTGGGGGTCCAACAATGTCTTGTATTCCAATCATAGATCTCTCCCTCAACAGCCTCTAGGAGACAGAATACAGGGCTAGGACTTTGAGGCGGTCTGCATAGGACATGTTACTTATGCCCTGTGCTCTTTTAGTGAGGAACTTCTATGGATGTTCTAATTGTTGGATGTGCCTGGTTATGTACATATCAAAGGGAGCATTGTTCTTAATGATAGGTCTGATGAATACTGAATATAGTCAAATAATGACCTCCTTGGACCTAGATGTTATACCTTTGTTTAATAGTCACACAACACAGAATGATTTCCTCACTACTGTAGACACGTGATGGTCAAAGGCTAGATTACTGTCTACATCTGTCCCTACGACTCAGACTACTGAGTCGACTCTTAGGGGTCTGTTGTCAATATGATAATTACTTGGGGTTGATGACTTTCTGAAGGATACTATTATGCATTTCTTTGCTTCAGAGAAGAAAATGCCCAAAAGGAGCAGTCCCAGGACTGATCCCTGAGGGACTTCACCTATAACTGACCCCTTTGTAGAGGTGGATTCCCCAATTCTAACTTCTCTGGTCTGGTATATGAGCCAGCTGACTATCCAGAGGATGCCATAAAGATTTATACCTACCTTTCTGAGTTTACCAACAATGTCTAAGTGAGGCATTGTGCCAAATGTCTTGACCAGGTCAAGGTAGACAATATGAACCATTCTGTTCTCATCTATTGTTTTTGTGACTTTCTCAAAGAAGTCCACCAGGTTGAGTAGGCATGACCTGCCCATGACGAAACCAAACTGGGTTGAGTTCAGTGTTTGGAGGTTTCCTATGTCACTATCAATCATTTCCATGATAATTTTTTCCATAGCTTTGTATATGAGGCTAATGAGACTTATGGGTCTGTAGTTTGTAGGGTCTGTACATGACCCACCTTTGTGCAGAGGCATGATTGCTGCTGTTCTCGTTTTGTGATGCCAAGGCCTCTTTGGAGATTGTGGTTAAACAGTAATTCCAGATGGCCTGACAGATCATGTTTCATGTTATTTAGAAGGCAGCTTAGGATACTGTCTGTGCCCTTTAATTCAGTGTTCTTGGCCTTAGAGAGAGCATTGAGGACCTGTTCCTTAGTGAAAGTTCGGGGAGTTATACTTGATGTTATTTCCTGAGGGGAGGTTGAGAGGGAGACATGGGTAAAGTTAGAGTTTAATTTGTCTGCTAGTAGTTTTCTATATCCTTAGGCTCCATATAGGTTGATTCATTAACATTAAGTTCTGCACACAATTGTGTATTGTCTTTGAGGTTGTGGACATGGGGATGCCAGGCTTTATTTTTATTTCAAAGAAGACCATTTTGTGGTCTGACTTTACCAGACAGGACATTACACTAGGGGGTGCAGCGCTCTCCCATATTATGGAGGACCAGCTCTAGTATGTTTGTAACCCAGGTTGGTGTACTGACAATCTGGTAAAGGGTGTTTGCAATTACAAAATCTAGGAATCACTGTGCCTTCATGTTTGGTGTTGTATATGATTCCCAGTTAATAGTGGGGTAATTAAAGTCACCCATGTATATGGTATTGGGTTGGATGGAGATTCCATTAAACTTAAATACAAGTTATGGGTTGCCTGGGCCATAAGGGGGGAATGTAGCTTCCAACGAAGTGGTATGGGATTTTGCGTATGATGATTTGAATTTGGAGAAAGCTCAAGCGCATTTTCCTGTTTTGAAGAGCCTTGAGGTATATTTACTTTTGAGGTAAATTGAGACACTTCCACCTTTAGTCCCTGTCTGTGTAATAGCTGGCCTAAATGCATGGAAGGCATTATAGCCTTACACTGCTGCCTATAAAACCATGTGTCAGTGACTGCACAGATGTCACATTTTCTAGGGTGAGGAGAGCTTGTAAGCAGTGGCGTTTCTTGTTTAGCCTCCTAGCACTGAGCTGTTTAGCCTCCTAGCATAGTGTAGTACCATCTAGTACCAGTAGTGAGCAATACCCCATGACAGGAGATGTCACTCTGTGCCTTGATTTAATCTTTGTATCAGTTATTTGTGTCAGGGCTTACTGGTCTATGGACGTCAGGCATATTTCCCACTTATTCCATTTACTGACTGAAACGTTCCCTCTCCCACTCCTTTGCCTGTCCCCTCAGTTCTATTTTCTTTAAGTTAATTCATAATACTCTTTCATTTCCACTAATGTAGGCTTATTACTAGTTTTTCCTATTTCTCATTATGAACTTTTTCACAATTATTATATAAGTGACACATAGCAGCCTTGTAACTCCTAATACTCCTGTTATGTGTGACTAGTCTCTGCATTAACCTTAATAATCTGAACAGCTCTAAAGTATTCCTGTAGGTCTAGCATTCTCAGTCCTCTTTGTTCTAATGGAAGTATTAGTTTTTCCTATTGTACCCACTTTTGTTGTTCAAGAAAAAATCCTTCAGCTCTTTTTTGATTATGTATCGTATTGTATAGGGTAGGGAGTAAAAATAATCCTGGCCAACATATAATATTGGGGTACTAAACCATTTTTATGGTTTGTAACTTGTTGTCCTTATCCATCTCCAACATCTTCCATTGTCTTATTTTTCTAATCATGTTCGGGGTAGTTTCTGCCCACATTTTTCTAACTGCCTGATCTGCATCTTGTTTTAGCCAGACCCCTCAGAGAGCACATTCTGGAATGCCCTGACATAAAAGCCAAATCTTTGCACTGGGTCATATGCTGGCATATAATTTACTGCCATGACGGTTATTTTTTTATTTGTTTAACTTGTAGCTCACTAGATGGTTAAATCTGGAGGCAATCAATCTTTTCTTTGTCTGTTGATAGACTGGAGAAACTGTACAGAAATACCTTTCAGCAACAACAGAGTTGTCCCTCTTCTCCACTGCTGTGCATCCTTGGAATAGGTATATTTATTTTATTTTACATTTGTTGACCGGGCTAGTCTAACTGGAATACAAATCCATTTTCAGTAGAGACCCGGGGGGGAAAAGCTCCAACACAAACACAATATGTATAATAAAAAGTTGTCACAATTCAGAGAAGTATAAAGTAGTTGAAAAGTTCTGAACAGTTACAGCCGTATAGGCTTGATGCAGTTGTCGTTAAAAGAGTACATAGCTCATGATGAGGAGATATGAAAAGCAAAAATAAAATACAAAACAGTTGTTTACTTATAGAAACAGAAAAAAAATAGGATAAAAAGTATGTTTATTTATACAAATGTACCATGTGATACAGTGAAATACAAGGTTTATAGGAGACAGCAAGAGGATGTCATTAGTTAGAACATAATATTAGATGCAGAGAGCACATAGGAAATCGAAGAAAGAAGAAAGACAGTTAGTTAGGGTTAGTACATACAATACATAATATATAATTTTGAGAGGTGCAGGGGGGTTTTGATGATTACCAAAAAGTGTTTGGGCAGAATTTTCTGACCTGTTTGCAGTCAAAAAAATGGCTATCAGTAGGTAGATATAAATCCATTAAATCTATCCTGCTAGTTGGTTATGTCATGACTGTACATATTTTCATTAGTGTCCTCACAGAACCCAATCCACTCTCCAGCAGAAGCCTCGACATGCAACTTCCCCATCTATTTTCCTCTGTTTCCAGTCCCAATGCCTTTTTATATTCAATAAAGGTAACTAGATACTAATGTGCCAAGTCTTTATACTAAATTATTACTGGTATGCAGGATTCATTTTTTTATCCACTCCAAATGCATACATTCCAACTGACCAAATGGCACTTTCTGCAACAATTAATCTTAACATTTTTGTGTCTAGGTCTGGGACCACGTTGGTCAAAGGTGGGATGGGAAGGAGATGGAGAAACATGGAATGAAGCATTCAGCATCATCATATATACTACAGTGTATGCAGTGAATTTATTTTTGTGTCCTAACTGGGCAGAGCTTTTGATGTCATGGGTCTGCACCATTCTTAGTAGTTTTTTTTTTCATAGTTTGCCTTAAGAAAGGTTTACCAAGTTACTGGGGGTAAAGGCCAGAATATAGACTTATGGTTGAGGACCATTCCAAAGATAAAATCAGCAAGTGGGCTTTTATGTCATGTCTTCTTTGTCTTTATTCTCATCTCTTCCTTGAGGCCCTCCTATGGGTTCTTTAACTGATTGAATAACAAAACTCCACCTCCTACCCCTGCTCCTACTCCTACCCCCACATCATCATCCCACGATGCTGAGCTCATTCCTAAACTGCTTTTGACATGACTACTGCAGAGGAAAATTTCTTAGCAGAGGTAAAGCATCTAAACCTCTCTCCACTGGACAGCTGCCTTTACAAAGTCATTGCTCAGCTTCAGGCTCCTGCAGTGACCTGTCTGAAGAAGAACTGGCCAAACCTGGAGTTCAACTGGGCAACTGCCAGGCAGAAGTTGAAGGTCATAGAACATACCTCTGCACAGAGGAAGTTTTTTTGTCAATAAAAGTGTCTCGACCAAGAAGAGGTCAACTCTTTGCGACATGTGACTGTGATTATGCTATTTAAGAATGCCCGCATAAAGGTTGATTCAGTTCTGAAGAAGTCCAGTTGTAAGATAGAATGAATGAAAGTGCTTATCTTCTAAATAAAAACAAGTATTCTATGTACTTGCTGGTGGATCCTTCCTGCACTGTTATCGTTTTCTGGGCATTCGTTTTCCTTTTTTTGTGAATTGTGGATTGCCTTGCTGTCTCCAGTTCTGTTAGGAACCTATTATATTGGTTGAGTATGTTTTCCTCAAAAATGAGGTAAGAGGATTGTGAGATCTTTGATGTGTTTGTTTTGTTTGAGAGACAGATTGTGAAACAGAGTTGGAGTATGTCTTGTGAGTGAATGTAATTTTAGCAAATGCAAAAACAGCGACTGCTGCTCACTGAATTTTGATGACAGTGGAGTATGCTTCTTTTTCCCCCTGTTATGTCACTACAGAGTTGGTATATATGGGGGTACAGGGAGGCTTGCCCCCTTCAAATATAAATTAAGTTATTCATTCATCGAAGGTGGTTTTGGCGAACAGTTTTTGTTTTTGGGGTTTTTTTTTTCTGTTTATCAAACTTACCCTTGCTTACCTTTGATGAGCTGACATGAATCCAAAGAGACTGTGTGAGTGAGTGAGAGTGAGAGAGTGAGAGTGACAGTGAGAGTGAGAGTGTGAGTGAGAGTGAGAGTGAGAGAGTGAGAGTGACAGTGAGAGTGAGAGTGTGAGTGAGAGTGAGAGTGAGAGTGTGAGTGTGAGTGTGAGAGTGTGAGAGTGAGAGTGAGAGTGACAATGAGTGTGAGAGTGAGAGTGAAAATGAGAGTGTGAGTGTGAGAG
>NC_056741.1:1572117885-1572245385 GCF_019279795.1 Protopterus annectens
TTAGTATATATAAGTGGGGGGGGTGTGTGTGAGTTGTGTATGTGTGTTTTTTTTGTTTATGCTGTGATGTGGGTGTTGTGTTGTATGTTTAGTGTAGTGTGTGCGGTGTTTTTGGTTATGTGGTTTCGTGGTTTTTGTTTGTCGGTGTTTTGTGGATTCGGTTTTATAGTCTCGAGATACTGAAATTCGATATTTCAGCATTTCGAGGTTATAAAGTGAATCCATATATAGATATATATATATATATATATATATATATATATATATATATATATATATATATATATATGTATGTCTATGCATACCATACCTCTCAGCTGTCCAGATTTTCACAGAATGTCTAGATTTTTGCTTCATATTTTTGGTCTGTTCCTCATAATGTTTGTGGTTTTCTGACAAACCACTGGGATGATCTGAGGACTGAGGTCACTAAATAATGACATATACTTGAGTTTCAGACTTCATAGCCTTCAGAAAATGTATGTTAAGATAAACCATGTTACTCTAATAACTTTCTAAGTTTGTAAGATAAAATATGTCCCTATTTTAGGGCCTTTGTCCCCCCATTTTGTCAGGCTTAGTCCAGATTTCTTATACAAAGAGTTTGACAGGTATCCAAACTGTCAAAAGTTTACATAGGTGCTATGGTTTGTTGAAAGGAAATCTGTTGAAAGAATGGCATGAGATCACCATAATGCTGGTGTTCAGGAATAGGCTCATTCATGGTACTGTACTCGAACTTGGTATACATAAGTAACATGGGGTGTGGGGGCATACTGTCCAGCAAAAATTATTGTTTTCTTTTGTCATGTTCTGGGATTACGTCCCAGAGTGCACACACTTGCTGCTCAATGTGGTGAATTCGACCAGCTGTTGTCAGTTATGTACGTCAAACTAATATGAATTAGATCAACTGCTGATACATATCAAGTTTATATATATATATATATATATATATATATATATATATATATATATATATATATATACACATACACATGTATGAAAAATTAATTTATGAAGGTGCTGCATGTTGTTTACTTGCTGTACTGGAACCAAAGTCTTCTTACGAGACAACATCTTGCTGGCTGTTTACTGCTGAATCAGAGCCTGGATATCACACATAGTTTTGAATGACTGTATTTGCAGTCTGTTTAAAACACAGAGCCTTGGAACCTGCACTGATAAAGTATATTTTGCAGTACAATACTGTTTTACTGTAAGCATAGTTACTAATAAATAACTTATTCTTGTAACAAACGACACATACTCTTCTGTCAGTTTGTAGCATAAATGTACAAAGTTTTACTTTACGATCAGCATGGAAGATAACTTTCCATTCTCCTATACAATACATCAGAACAATTGTGTTCCTACCAATACCTCTAACACAGTTTGATACACGGTCTTATATACTCTTAGTCACGCACTTTAGATCCTGTATTCTTCTTTTGTAAGAAGCTTCTGTGGGAAAGCACATAATGTCTGTTTTTAGACTTTCCTGTTGTCCCTCTGTGAAACCATTTAATGTTTACTTGTAAGCGCTTCTGTTAATGTGACAATGCATGCAATATTTGTCTTTCAGAATTGTTTTCTTGGTGATTCTATAAAAAGCCATGTACATTTATCTGTCAAATTCTTTGCTGATACTGTGGGAGAACATGTTTTTGAAGGAAACAGCTTCTACTACTGATTTTATAAAAAGCCATGTCCATTGTAAGAGAGCACATCAGACTTTTTTCTGATATTGTACAAACATGTCTTTCAGGAAATATTTTGTGTCCTTTAATAGATGTTTCTTGTTTTTCACTTATTTCAGCCAGAGCTATATCACATAGTAAGGACGCCAATTTTAGTTTGCTTAGCTCTATACCTACATTCAAGCAAACTTTTTATTCTATGCTTTATCTTTCAGCATATTTATAGCAGAATTAATTTCAATATTTTATTCACTGATTAACACACACAAACAATTCCCTCTCTTTGTTTTAAAACAGTTTATATTGATTTGTATGTTTTTGTCAAATTATATAGAAACATTAGGAAACAAAACCTTTAGTCTTCTTTTGATAGAAGAAGTCAAAATGCAATTTTACACACTTAATACAATGATATCAAGTATTACTACCAGAATTCAGTGTATCTTCTTTTTTTGGCTTTTCCCGGTTAGGGGTCACCACAGCGGATCACCTGTCTGCTCATGATTGGCAGTGGAGTTTTACAGTGTTGAGTTGCCAGCCCAGTGCCCAACCTTCCACAGAAGGCACAAACATGCACACACTCACATCTAGGGCCAATTTAGAGTGTCCAATCCACCTACAGCATGCCTTTGGGATGCGGGAGGAAACCGGAGCACCCTGAGGAAACCCACACGACCACAGGGAGGACATGCAGACTCCGCACAGAAAGCACCCCAGCCGAGGATTGAACTGGAGAACCTCTTGCTGTGAGGCGGCAATGCTAACCACTGCACCACCATGGCCGTCCAACAGAATTCAGTGTATCTAACAACTTTTTTTTCTTTTCCAGACCATTCTGTGAAAATATTCCACCAGTTATGAGCTGTATCTGCTATAGGTTTCACAGAATGTTTTATTAATTTTTTGCAACAGTTGAATTAACTGTTTACTTTCATTAATCACCTTATACCAAAAGATTAGAAACAGCCTAATATCTACAAGAGGCAAGGACTATGTGCTACCACAAGTGTTATTCAGTGCTGAAATTATACAGTTTCAATGTCATTTTAACTATAACGTTGTGGTCATATTTCTGAACTGCCCACACATTTTAGTTGACAGTGAAGTGAACATCTTAAACACCTTGGTAAAGTATTGAACTGGGCTTAGATAATAAATATTTGAATGTAATTATTTTAGTATATTTAATACTTGATTTAAAAAACATGGTTTATACAATGAATAATGCTGTTTACATATTAGCCTATTAGCTGTATGAGTACAATATTTTAATATAATTTTCCTGTAACTGGGGTAACCAATACTGGTATGGATAAAATGGTGGTCCAAAGACCAGTGATAAAATTACAACTAGTGATAAAATAACAACATGACAAATTACTTTTGAATTTGTTACATTATAATGTGTCCTGTACAGTATGTATCTATACAGACTGTTTGCTACCCATGCCTTTCAATCCAGTTGGTACACAGGACTCATTTTTAAACATGTTTTTTCACACATATTTATTAGATATTCATTTTATTTACACTGAATTATTTCACGTTTGCACATACAAAGACTGCAAAGTACATTTACTCTAATATACAAATTTAGTAAGATTACCATCAAGCAAAATCTTTTTGAAAATTTGTATGCTTCTTTAGAAGTACTGTATCTGGTGGAATTGGCACCAGGGACATGGCCTCTGCTATTTTAGGTATTAAACTACATACCCAACAATCAGAAACATTCATGCTTTTTGCATACCAACATTGTCTTGCCAAAAACATATTAAAAGACGGTGACCAGTATTGCTCATTTTTTTACATATTTTTACTCTCTCGTATAGCTTTACAGTTTAACAGGTTGTAAATACAATTTAATGCTAATACTAAGCAATACAATAATAATTAGCATGATAGCTATTAGCAACTTGTAAAATATCTTGACCTGTCATGTTTAATCTGTTTACTAGTATTTTTTATGCACTAATACCTGTATTCCCCTCCCCACATAAGAGTATTGCAGAGAGTGAATGAGATATGTTTTCTTCCTGTAGCTTTATTTTAGACCATTTAGCAGTACGGCTCACACAGTCAGTGCAAAATTGAGAGAGTGCCCCTCCCCCTGTAGTACTGCAGTATTGTTTATTTGCTGTGAGAATAGAATGTATGCTAGCCCAACACTTTGGTTACACATTTGCTTTATTAGGTTACAAACAAACTGTGGACCATTGTCTGATTTGATCATTTTTTGGCCATTCCCAATAACAGAATATATTTTTTATAAAGCTTTTGCTGTCTACTACTACTAGTAGGCATTTATACCCTCCTGCATAATTTATTTGAACTGTAATTATATTATGGGCAATCTGCTGGGTGTACTTGATGTAACTGAGGTTTTTACTTTTAACATTTACCTGCAAACAGATTATAAGTGACATGCATGCACAATTGTGACGTTTTATTATAATTACCAAATAGTGCTGCATGTGAACACTTAACAGTTATGTTTTAATAATAATGCTTTAGAAAAACACAAGCCACTTGCATGGCAATCAGTCTTGTTTTTTTACCTTATCTGCCCAACATTTCCTGCAACTACTCGTCTAGCCTGAGAAGGTCTGAGCTCACATTTTAGACTCTGTAGACCATAGTTAACCCTTTTAGCATTTTTTCCTTTAATCATCTAATACACTTGCAGCTTGATAGTAGAATGCAGTTGTAAAACACTTAGAATTATAATAAGTATTTGTAATTTCCATAACTATGCATTTATACTACATAAATATACATTATTTTACAATTAGCTTACATATGAATAGAACATGCTGGAGGGATAGATTCCCTTCGCAGAGACTTCCCTTACGATGGAACAGGGTCCCGATCTACATAAGACAGAGCCCGTCACTATCACTCTTCAAGAGGAACCTTGATGAGTGGATGGGTAACAGAGAGTTCACACCGGGGATCACACCAACAGCACTACTAGCTAGGGGCCAAGGGTACTAGCTGCTAGTACAAGGGTCTAGGGAACTACTACAGGGGCGGTGAATACTGCACATCATGGCTGGGCTAATATACACCTTCGGGCAGATAGCCCAGTACCAACCTATGAACCTATGAACCTATATTTTTTAACTGCCCTGCCATTCATTTTACAAAGACTGCTTGACTAATATGATCTGTTATTTTATTTCTTTTAAAATTGTGTATCAGATCTTTTACTATTTGGTGTGGTGTTATTATACAATTATAAAAACATTTAAAAAAACAAAATAGATATTGGCTTATTTATATTACTTACATTTGCTGTTGTCTGCCTTTTACTCTTGTGCATTATAAACAGATGTACTTTAAATGAAAAGAAAATACATGCATGTCAGTCTTGTGACTTCATATTTTTACTGTTATTAACTACTCTCATTTGATTTTTATGCACTAGAACTGTTTTCTGTACCTTTTGACTGTGCTATGAGAATGGCAGTCATACACTCTACTTTACTGTAGTACTGATAAATGTCTTGCTTTAACTGAATGAAAGTTTTAAAACATTTGGGAATGATTTGTCCATACATCAGATCTTGCCATGTATGCTTAACCATTTTCGAAACACAAATATATTGTAAAATTTGCCTTTTTTGTACAGATCAGCTGTATATTCCTGCTCTTTTGCAATTTTTTTTAAGCTTAGCTGTTCTATGCAGGAAGTCAGTCTCTGTTAGTTCAGCTAATTTATTTTCTGTATCCTGTAACTGCTGTTCAAGAGTTTTCTGTAATGCTGCACGGACTGCCTGATATTTCTCAGTAACCTGTTCTGCTGAATCTAAAACTCCTATGCACGTCTGAAAAAAATGTTTGTATAACTTGTCCTGAACTCATTTTGTCTGTCATTTAGAAGTTTATTAAATTATTTTGTAACAAGATGTACTAGAGGTTCTGTCAGTGACTCATTTGACTGTTGTTGTAACTCTGAGATTAATGCAGTGACAGAACATAACTGTCTAACATCTGAATATAATGTAAGCATATTAACTTTTTCTGGTTCTTTACCATTAAAAGGTCTGTCTGTATAGTCTAACCTTTGAATAATGGTGTGGACTATATTTTTATGACATTGTACACAGAAAGCAGTTTCATATGATTTACACAATAAATATTTGTCATACCACACATGGTTTTGTTTGAAATACCAGTCAAATATTGTAATACATTTGCATAATGCCTTACTATCAACTTACCCTAATAAGGTTTTACATTTGCCAATATGGTGTGTATACCAACATTGCATTCTGTTACTATGGCCTCTAATGGCATCCATACTGTATGTAACACAGGAACATTTTTTATCAATAAACAGAAAGGCAGATGACCAGGCTGCTTACTGTAGATGGTTGAAAAGTCTCTGTAGTCACTCATAAAGTTGGTGAAACAAAACTGGCAGTTTCACTTTTGAAACTTTTTTCTTCACCTTTCTTGGAGAATTTATGACACTGCGACTTTCCTGCACTGCAGTCTTACTGGATTCAGATGTCTGAGGAACTGTACTGCTGCAAACTGTAGAAACCTGAAGTACTCAACATAAATGTTAGTTACTGTGCTTTTACTAGTGTGACCTTATACAAGGCATCACACTCCCCCTGTGTTCAGATACAGGCTAGGGTCACCATTGAAAATTTTAATTATGAGGGTGGTGCATGCTGTACTGGACTGGAACCAAAGTCTTCTTAAGACACAAAGTCTTGCTGACTGTTTACTGCTGAATCAGAGCCCCTGGTTATCACACAGAGTTTTGCATGACTGTATTTGCAGTTTGTTTAAAACACAGAGCCTTGCAACCTGCACTGATGAGAAAATATATTTTGCAGCACAATACTATTTTACTGTAAGCACAGTTACTAATAAATAACTTATTCTTGTAACAAACAACACATACTCTTCTATCAGTTTTTAGCATAAATGTACAAAGTTTTACTTTACAATCAGCATGGAAGATAACTTTCCATTCTCCTATAAAATACCTCATTACAAGTGTGTTCCTACCCATACCTCTAACACAGTTTGATATACGGTCTTATATATACTCTTTTAGTCATGCACTTTAGATCCTGTTTTCTTCTTTTGTAAGGAGCTTCTATGAGAAAGCACATAATGTCTGTTTATAGATTTTCCTACTGCCCTTCTGTGAAATCATTTAATATTTACTTGTAAGCACTTTTGCTGATGTGAGAATGTATGCATTATTTCTCTTTCAGAATAGTTTTCTTGCTGATTCTATAAAAAGCCATGTACATTTATCTGTCAAATTTTTTGCTGATACTGTGGGAGAACATGTTTTTATAACATTTTTTATAAATTATTTTATAAATACGGATTTTATAAAAAGCCATGTCCATTGTTAGAGAGTACGTTAGACTTTTTTCTGATATTGTGACAAACATGTCTTTCAGGAAATATTTTGTGTCCATTAATAGATGTTTCTTGTTTTTCACTTATTTCAGCCAGAGCTATGTCACACAGTAAGGATGCCAATTTTACATTGCTAAGCTCTAGACCTACATTCAATCAAACTTTTTATTCTTTGCTTTATCTTTCAGCATATTTACAGCAGAATTAATTTCAATCTTTTATTCACTGTTTAACACACACTAATAATGTACGATGATATTCGGCAATACTGACAGCTCATTTAATCGGAACTCAGTGTGTCACAAAAATGCATCAAATACACAAACATGTTTTTTAAAAATATTTTATTAAATGATACTTTAAGAATGACATAGCAGTACATAGAAAAAGCAGTACAAACAAGGCACTTTGCCATGCAAACAATATTTTTGGTGTTACAAGTCACATGGCATATGACATGAAATAGTTTAGAGGTAACTGGATATTTAAACACTGTTTCAGTTCAAATATATTTAAAAAACTGACAGTTATTGCATTTTTGAGTACCATATTTTAATATCGGTACTGCATCAATATATAGTATTTCTCCTGTTCTTTGTAACATAGAATGGTTTTTAAGGTATTGCAGTTTTTATATCCAAATGTTAATTCATCAACATCTATGTCCTTAAAGGTAGGGATATACTGTAACAGAAACCAATATTTTAACTATGTAACAATAACTATATTATTCTTGCTTTTAAATGCTATATTTTCTTGTCTATGAATGTATAATATAACTTTGCAATATTCTTGTCCTTTGAATGAATTCCTCTCATTGATATCCTCTCTCTCTCTCTCTCTCTCTCTCTATATATATATATATATATATATATATATATATATATATATATTTTTTTTAACTGGAGCATTTCTCCTCGAGTCTCCACTGAAAACAGACCTTTGGTTATGCTGGACGAACCTGGTTAACAAATGACAAATAAATAAATAAATAAATATTTTTTAATTATAGATTGTATTTGATGTGTATGAACAGGTTTACAGTCAAAAGGTCGACAATGACATGCACAACAGCCACCTCCTCAACCAAGCGACAGTCGGAATGTCGATGTTCATGTGTACGTCCATTTAGAAGGATGTACACAGGGCAGGGACTCACAGCATTGAAGTAAATGGGAGATTTACAAACTATGGTCAACAGAATTTGTTGACTTTGTTGCATCGACCATGCAACCTAATTAATTTGTATGAGTCGATGTTATTTGTCGTGGAAATCAACGTTCGCATAATTGATTTTCGTTTTTTTTATAGTGAACCGTATGAACATCATATGGTAAAACACATCTAAACAAAGATTTATTTTGATTCTTCTTATTGTTTTTTTTACTTACAAGTGTAGTTTGATAATCAGAAAAAAATAGGTTTAATTTTATCTAGACTATTGTGTTGAATTTGTGCCACTAAATTCTTTACTTTATTTTCTTTGCATCCTCTATTGAGAAAATCTGTGGCCATATTTTTAAGTTTATGTTTTTCTTTTCTAGTATTTAGTTTAGCTACAACTGTAAGTTGATGTTTTACTATGTCTTTGAATACGTGAGGTGGCTTCATGCTGCTATTACATAAATATGTCTCTAAATATAATTTAAATGAACACGAGTTGTCATTATCCCTGCAAATATTACTGAGATCTCAGATATTTTAATTGATGTCAAACTATTTATAAGGAATTTAAATCTTATACACAGTCCTCCTGAATTTAGCACAAATACCACTACAAGAAGTAGTACTTTTGTGCCAGTCAGTAACCCGGTGTGACAATAGGAGGTACTGCCAACCATGCCAGGAGAAGTAGGACAGTGGATGTATGACTTGTGCCAGCACAGCTACCCAGAATTTTGTAAATAATTATATGTCATTTGTATTTCAAATTGATTTGTATAGATGTTTGTGCTGAAAATATATTTGTGAGGTTTGCTTGTGTTAAAATGTTTCAACAGTGCACTCTGCTGAAATGAAAGAACTGTACATGTATTATTGTAACTGAATTAAATGTGTATGTTTTAATATAGAATACTGGGACAGCAGAGGTTAACCAGCTAGCTTACTTTAAGAAAATAAGGGAAATATAAATGAACTGTTAAACCATTAAAATGGCATCCCACATTGCTGAATAGGACTGAAGATGGTGGGTCTGGATGAAACCTTTGTTCATTGGCTCAGTAAAAAGAGGGGAAGCACCAGACACTGCAATAAACATTTAGATGTGTATTGTAGCCATCTATGCTAAATTCCTGTCTCAGCTTCAAAAGGGGATACTTTGAGAACTAGAGCCAGTTGACCAGATGAGGTCATTCTACAAGCCATCTTGGATATCATATTTTACAGGGAGTAATCTCTGAGTATTGAGTATTCTGTTTGGGAGCCTGACTAGAAAGACTGCTCATGTATTTCATCTTGCCTTGACAGATCAAGTAAGTTAGTACAGAATAGTAATTCTCCTAGATTCAGTCAGGAAAATACAGTGAAGATTAGCTTAGATATTGTTTTTCTTTATTTGTCTGAGTTTGTCCATCAATGTTGTTTTCGATATTCCCTGTGATTTGAACTCTGTGGTTTACTGTAAATATATATTCAGTATTTTCATGCTGTTCTAATATTTATTATTAAATATATTTACAACTTTTATTGTGGCTGGTCCTTGTAGACGGTATTTAACTTTTGAGAGTGTTTATATTTATTTGGGAACACTGTGTGGGCTACTCCAGAAGGCCTAGCTGTCTTGGTCAACTACTACCATTTGTATTAGTATTAATATTACACAGTATAATTAGACACCGTTTGTAAAGGGCCTTAAGGTAGCTGATTGTGGAGTGTCTGGTGGTGGAAGGGGACACATCAGGTAAATCTGTGACAGCCTTTCCTAAGTGTGTGTGTGTGTGTGTGTGTGTGTGTGTGTGTGTGTGTGTGTGTGTGTGTGCATGTGTGTGTGTGTGAGAAATCAAATCTACTTGGGGCAGGGACAGAAAGTACTGGGCTTACAGAGAGGGTGCTGGAGGCCTTGGCTTGGCCACTCAGCTGAGGACCTAACTTTACAGCTGTATCAGTGGGGAGTCTTACGGGGGACCTGGAGGGAGACAGATAGATCCAGACTCCAGATGGAGTGTGCTCCCTGTGTGCTCTTAAGGGAAATTGTACTTGGTGCAGAGAGCTGTATCTCTAAATACTGAGTGTATCCATTTGTATTCCAAGTGCACGTCCCTCTCCACTGTCAGTAGTGAGGATTCAGGCTCCTTGATTACTGACCCAGCATGTGGACGTCACACCCTGTAGTAGCAGCTTTTGAGCATGCAATTGAAAATTATATTTATCAGCTCAAGGAAACTAAGAATAAATGTTTTTTATAATTTAACAACAGAGCAAGCATAAGCCATTAAATCATCATCACCTAATACAAATAGAGTGATAAAAGCAGCAGATAAGGGTGGTGGCATTGTTATCCTTGGCACAGAGGATTACAGTAATAAAATGTATCAAATGTTAAGCAGTGATAAATATCTAGCCATTGGCAGAAAGCATGTATTATTATAACTAATGTTAATAGTGTTATTTATGACACGCATCTTAATGGGGAAATAATGTTAGATGTAATGGATTATTTTCATGTGGCTGCACCTAAAATACCAGTCATATATGGAATACCCAAATTTCATACATCTGTTACTTCCCCTCCAGTAAGACCAATTGTTTTAGCCAGTGGCTGGATTACAGAGTGAATTTCTAAAATTTTTAGATTACAAGCTTAAACAAGCTCTTAATCATTCAACTACAATTATCAAGGCTACAACTCAGTTTTTGGAAAGTTTACATACCTGGACCACCTCTAATAACATTACAGACTGCTATTTTGTACAGACTGCTATTTTTTTACATAAGACGTTGATGCACTGTTTACATCAATACTGAATGACTCTGGAATCAAATATCTTCATGAATTTTTATCATCGAACGCAGTCTTTTTAGAAAATGAGATTAACACCATTTGTGATTTGACAGAGTTAGTTTTAACTAATAGTTTTTTTTATTTTATAAAGATATTTATAAACAATGTAAAGGTGTAGCCCTGGGTACATCAATGGCAAACAGTTATGCTAATCTGGTGATGAACAAGTGGGGACTGGAATTTATTTTTTCTGAAACAAGAAATATTTTTTTTAATACCATTTTGTTTTATAGTCCATTTGTGGATGATTTGTTTCAGATATGGAATGGTTATCTTACTTTATTTTCTGATTTCTTATTGTACTTGAACTGAACAACTGACTTTTTGACGTTTTAAACATTCTATACATTTTGCACAAATAGTTTTTTTAGATATTAGATTTTTTAAAGGATCTAATGGTAAATTTAAACAACTTTCTATAATTAAAGACATAAAAAATGCATATTTACATCATAACAGCATGCACCCACCTCACATATTCAAAAGCATAGTACAAAATCAACTTACACATGTCACCAAACTAAATACTAGATAAGAAAAAAAAATGGATCATCAACTTAAAAGTATGGCCACAGATTTTCTTAATAGAGGATACAAAGAAAATAAAGCAAATAATGCAGTGGCACAAATTCAACATGATAGTATAGATAAAATTAAACCTGTTTTTTTCTTATAATCAAACTATACTTGTATGTGAAAAGACAATAAGAAGAATCAAAATAAACCTCTATTTAAATGTGTTTCACCGTATGATGTTCATACACATCACATACAATCTATAACTCAAAAAATATTGGTTTATGTTAGAGTATATCCCTACCTTTAAGTTACCAGATGTTGATAAATTAACATTTGAGTATAAAAAATCCAGTATCTTAAACATTACTCTATGTCACTAAGAACAGGAGAAATATATTGCTGCAGTACCAATATTAAAATATGGTACTCAAATATGCAATAACTGTCAGTTTTGTAAATATATTTCAACTGAAACTGTGTTTAAATATGCAGTTACCTCTAAACCATTTAATGTCAGATGCCATGGTGCTTGTAACACCAAAAATATTATTTGCATGGCAAAGTGCCTTTTTTGTACTGCTTTTTATATAGGTAAAACAAACAGAAAGTTTAATGAGAATATACGAACATCTGTCAGATATAAAAAGGCAGTCAGATACCAATGCACTGTATAGGTACATAAAACAAACAGATTCACCACACAAATTTTTTTTCTATATCTTACAAAATATACAAGAAAACTTAAGAGGTGTAGAGCTTAGAAACCATACAGAAGTAATAGAAGATATGTGGATTATACATTTTTAAAGAACATTATCCACCTGGCTTAAGTGGTAGTGTAACTATAAAACCAGTTTTAAAGGATAAACGTAATAAGATTAGATAAATAAATGTATATTTATATGTTTATATGTTCTTTTGTTTAGGTCTTTAAGTATAGATAAGTGACAGCTTTTTATCTTCATTAATGTACTATTACTTTAATGTTGAAGTCACGTGACTTTTTACTTGTTATTTAAATCATTTATTTTAATGGAAATTACTATTTGCCTGAGGAAGCCAGTATTGGTGAAAGTATTGAACTAGGAAGCTTCAATAAAACCATCTGTTTTTATTATATTATGTGCCGTGGTGCTGGTTTACTTTATTTTTTGTTTTTATAAATTTTTAAACTCTGCTATCCCATTACAATCATATAACATGTTGACATTTATCTCCCCATTTCACATCACATCCTTAGCATTTACTATCTATCCAAGGAAACGTTCTCCGAAGTTCACGAGGGGTATAAAAGCACCTATACTAAAATTTCCAAGTAAAACTCCTCAATCTTTTGGGCTTTGTTGCATATTTGGGAGCCATACAAACCCATCCATCAATCCATCCCCAACCCCTTTTCCCATGTAGCACATGGGGTTGGGGTGTCACTTCAACAGTGTCAGTCATCTCAACCCAAGGTTTACAATGGTGGGTGGCTAGCCCTGCTGCGGTAGTTCATCTGTACACTCACTTGCACACACACTCACACAAAAAGCCAATTTAGAGTGTCTAATCCACCTACTGCATGTCTTTGGAATGTGGGAGGAAATCAGAGCATCAGGTGGAAATGCACACGACTGCGGGGAGGACATGCAGACTCCACACAGAAGGCACCCCAGCCGAGAACTGAACCGGAGAACCTCTTGCTGTGAGGCGTCAACAGTAACTGCTGCTCCACTGAAAATATGCTCCTATTATTACATTATATATTGACTTTCCATTCTCTCTTCCCAATCTTTTCTAATCTCTTCTTACTTATTCTTTTAGTTATCATGTGAGTATATGAACCACTGAACTGCAAAGCTAGTAGAAGCATTCTGACCACAAAAGAAAACTTAGTTTTTCTTAACAATTGCAGAAACAGTGATGCTTTGAATAAAACTGACATCACAGCCACACTAGCAACAGACAGTGGATCCTAGAAGAAATCAAAAGACTTTTCATTTTGCAATTATACAAACATTCAAACAATAAGTCCTCCAACAACAAAATCAAAAGAGGCGCATTTAGTAACTTTTTTTATGAGAGCAGTTTTTTGCTTCCCAGCCCCAATGGACTGGTTGCCCCTTGCCCCTTATTTAATGTACCTCCATGGTAACATGACCATGACTAGATTGAATTACTTGCATTTATGATATAGTGAAGAATATGCGAGTTGAAAAGCATGGAGAAATCAACAAATTCTGCAGCAATATCTGCACTCAGCAAAACAGTTCGACAAAATATATATATATATATATATATATATATATATATATATATATATATATATATATTTCTGTCCATCTGTTTGTCTACAAACCTGCTAATCTGTCTAAATCTGTGTGCGCGCAAATATGTTGAATAAGATGGTTTAGTATTTTGTGTTTCTTTGGAATCTAGACTTAGATTCTTGGAATAGGAAGCTGCTTTTGAGCTAAGTCTGCCCTTACATTTTCTAACTGAAATGGGTTTAGAGTTGATCAGTCTGTTTCCTAGATTAATAAATAAAGAAATAAAATTCTTACTAATTTCTTCTACAACACACAGATTAATCCCTCCAAGTCTTTTGGGTTACTAATACCATGACGGAAATGGACCCCATTCCTAAGTCAAAGTATGATTAAAGTTCATGGAATTAGCATTGTTTCAATATTTGATGTTAGCCAGAACTGCTCTTCACAGCAACCGCAGTGTGCGCTGTAATGACTCCTTCTGCAATTCATACAGTTTAAGGCCTTAGTGATGTCTGCAGAGATCAGATCTAATGATTTCTCTTGTTCTGAGACTAATTATAGCCATATAACTGCATCTGCTGTGGACTGGAAGACTGTCACTCCATGAAATCAAAATGGTGGTCATCACTAAAGTAAATTTAGTCTTCAGTACAGATTTTCTTCACCTTCTTCTCTAGGGTGTACGTCAGAGCCAGTGGTGCAACTACCGTGTAATTCACTCAAAAACGCACTTGACATAAGAGCAAAGTGTTGGATTTATAAATCTTGAAACAAAACAACAAGGTATCTAACCAGTTTTGTAAAAGGCTAAGGTTTACTGGCATACTGTGCTACCATTAGAAGCAAGGTCACTGTGTTAAACGTGTTGGTGTCCTCCAAATCAAAGTGCATCATTCCTTTCATTTTATCACTAGTTTTAACAACAAAGTCCCTAAGCAGGACTCTGCTCAGCAAACATTATTTCAGCAGTTTCCCTGAGTACCTATCACATCTCAAAATTCATATCCTTAACTGCTGCTTTGCAAATGTTAGCAAGATTTTATCCCACTTCAGCACCAAAAGACCGCCCTTCCCAGTATTCCCAGTTTGTTCAGGGATCTCCAGCTTTGAGTGACATCGAAACTTTTTCTGATAACCAGGTGCATCATCTCTCCTGATGGCTATTTCTTTTCCCTTTAGCAAAAAAAAAAAAAAAAAACTACTGAGAAGAGAATTTCACATTCACAGCCGTTATTTGTACTGGACATTTTACTTAGAGGGTCACTGCAGCTGTCCTACCAATATCTGCAGCAGTTTGTGTGCCTATCAGTGACAAAACCACCATTTGTTACTAACATAACTCTGTCCAGCATTTCCTAAGTAACTGTCAGACATCGTTTGTTCCTGCATTTTGTCAGTCTGAATCATGTTTTTTGGTATGAGGTAAACCACCTGCTTCAGTGTAACTCTGTCTAATTGGTATTTAAGATTTTTACACGTCATCATACATCAAGTCAAAAAAAAGGCTTCCATGCAAATTGATGTAGAAGAACACTATGACAAGAAAAATCTAAAACCTCCAAATTCAGAGGTTAGCCAAAAGACACAGAGTATCTGTGTATCAGAGACATACTACGTGAAGATGGGCAACCAAAGCAATCTTAACCTACAGTGTTAAGGTGTGAAGGATACTGACTACACAAAAGGAAGTACTCAATGTGAAAACTTGATTTGGATGACCTAATAATGTTATCGGGGTCTCTACTGCACCTCATACCTCAGACAGAATTATTGTACATGTTTCACTCCAATGGTTCCTGCCCCAAATCTCCTTACGCTCACTGCTAGTCTATTGATTTGACCCTCACTCCTGCTGCCTGCAACATCCACAAATGAATCAGTGTGTCATCTCACTATCACATGTTAAAACATTTCATAGGAGAACATGAGATGGATAGAATTTGTCTGACTATATTCACTGGGACCTATTTTCAGGTAAATAAAAATAATTTTTACTGTATAATATGAAAAAGACAGGTATTTTTGAAGCTGAAGGACTTTTTTAATTGAATAAACCAGTACCAATCTCAAACCAATGTAAGTAAGATCAGCACTGGCTCTCAATTATCACCGATTTTGGCTCAAAATTTAGCTCTGTCCCTCTTAATCCCTCCTAAAAATGGGTGACTTTCGGAGAAAAGGCAATGAATAACAATTAATAAATAATGACAATAATTAGAGTTATAGACTTATTTTACTTCTGAAAATGTATATTAATTCACACTATCTTATTTTGTCAATGTCTTAAGTTAAGAGTATTAATATTTTGGAAGTGTCATTGATTGTCCCTGATAATTTCTAGGTTTGTCCCTGACTGGTTCAGAGCTATGAGTGACCATTTGCTAACACAAGTTAAAATCACTTAATCGCAATCAAAAAGTTCCTTTTCAGCTAAGCTGTCACAAAGGGGGAAAGCCCTGACTGCAACCCAGCCCACACAAGACTGATGAGCAGGTTTGGTACATTTTAGAGCAGGTTTGGTGAATGGAAGTAATGAGGAGGCCCAAACCTACTAAGCTCTCTTCGAATGGAGGGCTGGGGAGTGCCTGTCTGGGCACATGCTCTGTGGCAGAAAGAAAAGCGGAGGCCAGGGATTAGACAGCAGTACTGTCTAGAAGGGGGTGCAAGACCATGGCTATGTTGAATGTGGAGGGGTGTGAATATTGACTGCAATGCCCTCTATACAGTGCCCTTTGGATGTTACTGGAATGTGTAGGGAACTGAAAGGCCTAAAAAAGAAAATTCCTTATGGCTGCATGAATGATGGTTCCTTTGATTGGCTTTTACCAACTGTGTAGTAGGAGATTGATGTGATAATCAGCAGGTGGGGGGGGGGGGCACTTCCCGAGGAAGTCATAAGGGCTTATGATCATTTAACAACCATGTGGTCATGCTATATGCCTACAATGCAACTCACTTAAACTGTTATTATTAAATAAATTATGTGCATCAATATAACTGCAAAAATCAGTTTTTATTGTCAAACTCAAATTGGACAACCAGTGAGGCTTAAGAGTAAATTCTGTTGAATGCAACGCACTATCAAAAACCTATCAAAAACCTTCATAAACGTGGGGCTCAGAGTGACACCGTAAGTAATCTTTTGCTATCACAGGAAAGCTGACATGACCATCCATGGGAAAAGTAAGATACCTGCAAATATAGTGCACAGACTGAATATATAAATCAAATGCAAATACATCATCCACCATTGGTATAAAATCACCTTTTATTGTGCAAACAATTCAGCACTCGATTCCTAAATCAGATAGTGCCATATCTTCTTTCCAGCTGAAAACTTTCATTTTACAACAGCCTAGCAAATATAGAGGTGCTCCCACCTGCATTCAGGCATTTATGACTGATTTTACTTTCTCTCCTATAATTACAGATGTAGCATGCTACTGTCAATGAGGGCCATTTGGACTATCAGAAACAGCAGCCAAATCAGAGTATGGATTGGTGGCAGTAAAGCTGAAGCCTAACCCCCAACTTGCCTCACACCCAAACTTTTTCTGTGATTTTGCCTAAATAGTTAGCAAGCTGAGCTAACCAACTGCAAGCAGGACCAGAGCTCCATGTGGTATACAGTTTTTGAATATTTATGATGTATTGTTATAGATACATGAACAAAACTGAGGTATTTGTATACAGTACTGTATGGCATATGTTGGCACCAGCTGAAAAGAATACCTACTGTAGCACACCCACAGGTGTAGCTGAAGTAGATATGGGTTCCTTCCTACCTGACTCTGGTGACACCCCTATAGGCTCAACACACCAAGGCGGCAAGAATGACAGATTTTATTCAAGGTTACACATCTAGCTTAAAAGGCAATAGCACAACCACAAACAAATTATTTCAACAGTGCACCAGTTAGCAATAAGGCAAGGTGAGATATGCATGCAATGAAAACATGCATTCACCCTCTTCCCCAGAACTCATCAGAAAAAGGTCTAGACATTCAAATATGCACAAAGAAAGCAATATCGATGAGCAGTAAAGCTTTATAATGCAGCAATACAAACACGGAAAAAAATGCAATGTCATTAAGCAATAAAAGAGTTATAATATGACAATACAGATATGAGAAAATGCAATGTCATTGAGCAGCAAAATTCTTGAAGGCAGCAGTCCTAACACGAGCAAAATGCAATGTCATTGAACAATGAAGATTTATAATGCAACAATACAAATATGAGAAAATGCAGCGTCATTGAGCAGTACTAACACCCTCAAACCCTTTGATCAATTCTAAACAGACCAACTATGAAGCACTCTATTATACCCTGTTCACTGGCCAGTGACTACTTACAGCCTTGCTGCCGGCATGATGGGGTCCAAGTTGGAGCTCATATGGATCCCAGTTATTTGTAATCCACAAAGAATTCAGTGGGGGAAAATCCACATTCTTATAAAATTGTAAAATGACGGCCAGAGCCTCTCATCACTCCATCAAGAATATCCTAGTGACCAGGCACAGTGGTTCCTCTGATAAGAAAAGTAGAAAATCACCTGCCAGAACTCTGGTAATCATCTATGGCTTCTCTGTACTAGGCCCAAAGGAACTCTTTTTCTTGCTGAATCATATGCAGATGTGGAACTACTGGTTTCGGACTTCTCTCCTGATTCCACAAAATACCATCATCCAGGATTTCAGCAACAGACAGACACAATCTGCTACTTCACTTCTCTGTCCCAAAGCACTAGAAAGAAAATCCAGTCATGCTGCAAGGCCCTTTTTTACTTTAGCTCCCTGTTTTAGTCTTACCTCCTTCAGCTAGTATCTCGGTCTCCTCTTTCACTTTTAAAGTTGTCTTTTATATCCCTGAAAAGGACCTCCACCTTGTGGTGTAATGGAAAACTACAGTTTATTACTTCTACAATGAAATACAGTGGGAGCTACACTACAATTTGAAATTTTAAAGAAAAAAAATGCCTATATCACAGCTGTTCCATGTCCTTCTGCTTTCATTTTTTTATTTGTTGCATGCAACCAGTCTTACTGTTATCTGTGTAATGTAAGACTCTAATTACGATTTCTGCTATTAAAAAACACTTTTTTCAATTTATATGGAATCCTTATCCTTTTTGTGTCACAGCTTCATACCATCGCATCGACAGTCTTACTTCTTCCAAAGGATGTAATGCTTTGTAACAATTAATGCCCATGTAATATGCACTGCTTCAATTGCTTATCTGCAGTCCAATTCCAGATGTAAATAGAGGTATTTGTTGGGCTTCCTTCAATCAGGTCCTTTTTCTACAAGGACCCTTCTTTTGCATGCATTTTTCAGTTTTGAACAAACAAACAAGGAGATCTGTTCACCTCTGAGAAAAAGAGCACATCTGCATTAGGTTATGGAGTTACCATGACCTGTTGGTGTTGGAAGTAAGTTACCTTCTGCTTTGCAGCCCATGTCCTAGAGATGTATGTGGTCCCATGCATTGGTTTGTCGATTCTTTAGATGTACAAAGCTGAGTACTGGTTTTTACAGTGACGAGAAGAGAGCCCAACTACACAGTATGTGATGAGTGGCTGCTGTTAAAAGTAAGTCCCACCTCCTCTTGCTGCTGTACTAAATAAGTGTGTTACAGTTTTATTTTGATTCCAGAGTACAGTTGGCCTTTGTAGCATTTAATTATTGTATCTTTATCTATGTTACACCTGCACCCCAGGTCACAGTGAACTCCTGCATTAAAAATGTGCTACCTGTCTAGAGGTGCATCATAAAAATATATTCATACAACAAAACAGTATAAAATGTTTGTCTTTTGCAGACATTTCACTGTCGCAGATTGCTTTATGTCACAGTTGAGTGAATGTGTGCGTGCTCCCTAGTATTCCCTATTTCTAGACAAGGCAAACTGTAAGATCAGTTTTATCACTTAAATGTACAAAAATACAGTATTCTCTTTGCTAAGTCTGGAAATGCAGCAATATTAAAGCAGGCCTTCACAGTGTGCATACAGTTTCAGTGAATACACTTTCAATCAGTGAAAATAACCTTCAGTCAAGAATACTGATAAGAACAGAATATGCAGTACCTTAAGAACAAACTGATCTTACAAGGCTTGAGAACTGAGGCTAAAGAGGTGTGTAGAAACGTCCAGGGTTTTGGTATTATTAGATACTTCAGACACAATGCAGAAAGTCACTGCAGTATAGACTCTTGTGTATGAGTGCAGAAGTCAAGTCATATATGCAACATTCCAGAATATTAATTATACTATTCAGGAGGAAAGGAATATGAAGAATATGTGTGCAGAAGCTGCAGACAATTTCAGTTTATTAGCACTGTTACTGGAGACAGTATTCGGATATTGTTGGCATCTACCTCCACTGTACATAATAAAGCATTCGTAACCAAACTAGTGTTTGCAGACTTTATTCTGAAAGGTGCAAGAAGACTTGGCACATAAAGGAGAGACTGGCGCCTGTTCATTACAGTTTGGGTAATTAATGGATAAAGGCATTCATTCCATTCTCATTCCAGTTTCTTTCAGTTATTTCCAGTTCATACCAGTGTTATACAGTCATATCAATTATTACAAAAACAATGTAAAATAATAACAATAATAATAATAATAGCAACAATACTAATAAATAATAATAACACAATAAAATGTTATTGAATTAAATAAAATGTATTAAGCAAGTCCATAAAATTGCAGTATATTATGTAATAGGAACTTGACTGGCCTACCACTCTAAAAGTTTGCTTTTATTGTATTTTGAAGTATGGAGTTGTTAGTTTCATTTTATCTATTGCAATACATGTATTTTGTTTGTCACCTTCTGTAGGTGTTCACTGTCACAGCCTGACATTTTTCTTTTGTGTGTGGTGCTGCAGTGGGTTTTCTAATAACAGTGAGCTAAAACATATTACTGTCATTGATATTTATGTAACAATTACTACAGGATGTGCAGGGCTGGAATTACAGAAGGGTGCTTCTAAAGACAACTACGAAAACAGAAAATATTTCCCATAAAAAGCTTAGTGGTCAAGTGGGCTAATGCACTGTGCTGTAGTTGACAAGGTCCTGGGTTTGAAACTTGGCAGGGGCTGAATATTTAGGGATGGGAGGGTGGCCTAATGGTTAAGTTGTTTGCCTTACAAATACAAGGTTCAGGGTTTGAGTCTCACAAGGGATAATTGGCTAGGCTTACAATGGCTCGCAAGGACAGTTAGCTTAGTACTAACCTATGAACCTATATTTGCTTCAGTACATAGTGGTGCAGTGGATATTCTTGTTCCCTCACATCAAGAGGTTCCATGGTTCAATTCTAAGCTGAGGTACCTTCTGTGTTGAGTCTACATATCCTCTCTGTGTTTGCATGGGTTTCCTCTGGGTGTTCCAGTTTCCTTCCACAGTCCAAAGACATGGAGTAGTTGGATTGGACACTCTAAATTGGCCACAGGTGTTTGTACATGTGGGAGTGTGTGGTGTGGAAAAACAGAGCTAGTCACTCAGTGGTGTGAAACTTGGCTGTAGACGATTGTCACTGTTGAAGTGACACCCAGATCCCATGGGAAAAATGGGAAAAAGAGGTTCCATGGTTCAATTCTAAGCTGAGGTACCTTCTGTGTTGAGTCTACATATCCTCTCTGTGTTTGCATGGGTTTCCTCTGGGTGTTCCAGTTTCCTTCCACAGTCCAAAGACATGGAGTAGTTGGATTGGACACTCTAAATTGGCCACAGGTGTTTGTACATGTGGGAGTGTGTGGTGTGGAAAAACAGAGCTAGTCACTCAGTGGTGTGAAACTTGGCTGTAGACGATTGTCACTGTTGAAGTGACACCCAGATCCCATGGGAAAAATGGGAAAAAGGGTTTGTGGATGGATGGATATAAAAATTTGTATGGTATAGTCATGTTCTGGGGGTCTACATTAGATGATCAAACTTTCAAAAGTTCGTCTGTCATATGGTCAACATCATATGATCGAATTTTTGAAAGTTCGAACATTTTAACGGAGATCTTCATACAGCACAAAATGGGAAGATTTCCCTTTTCTGCACTGTAGTGCGATCTTGGAGTTGGTATATTTAAAGAGCGGGGGGTGTAGGAGGGCAAAGCCCCTCATATGGGGGGTGCAGGGGGCTTGCCCCCCTGCTTAAAATGTTCAGGTAGGTTATTTGTGTAGTTTATTTTATTTATTAGATTTTCGAACTTGTAAAAGTTCGATCATATGGTGTCGACCATATGACAGTCGAACTTTTAAAAGTTTGATTATCTAATATAGACCCTGTTCTGGGACCTATAGATATAAGAGGATTGTGCTGACAAAAAAAAAAATTGTGGCCAGTATATTGAAGGTGTCCATTGATATAAGTGTTTATTTGAGGCATAATTTATGAATAGTAACAATGTTCCATTATTATGGCTAATATTACAGGAATTTTATGTTGTGTAAGGGAGCAATGCATGCTTTGAGGGCAACGAACAAGTGGATGTTAGAAAAAAAAAACACACTTGGATAAGAGAAACACTGTCAGACATACTTCTATTTATTAGAAGCGCACTGTATTCAAGTTCATTTTATTTAATATTTGCCTTGCTCTCTCCTGAACAGTATGTCATGCTCTAGGAAGCAAGGCAGCATGTACATGTACAGAAAATGGCAGATGGTTATACAGGGCTTAAGTCAGTGAAGAGTGTTTTGCAAGATATGTAAATGTGAAATATTTTACATATTTGCATTAATAGAACAAAGCAATGGAGTATGATACTGTCATATGGGCCTAGCTATACCTATCAACTATACAGATTTTTGCCTCATATTTTTGGTTAGTTTTTCATAAAATTGTGGTTTTCTTGGAAATCACTGGCAAGCAGTTAAAGACTAAAGTCAGAAAATAATGACAGACATTTCAGTTTCAGACTTCATACTCTTCAGAAAAGTCATGCTAAAGCAAAACTTGCTATGCTATCAACATTCTAAGTTTGCAAGTGCAATATTTAAAAAAATGTCCCTATTTTTGAGCGTGTGTCCCCCCATTAATTATGGCTTTGTCCAGATTTCTCGCTCTAAGAGGTTGAGAGGTATGGGGCCTACAAAACAGTGGAGGTTGGAAAAAATGCTAGACACACGTGGGTAGACAAACAGAGACAACTATTTGTTTGATGTACACTGTATTAATATTAATAATATTTCAATACTGAATCTAATATCTCATGAATGGAAAGTTGTTTATGACAGAGCAAGGTGCCAAGTAAAAGCTAATATACTTTGCTGAGCATGCACGGTGAAAGCAGTCAGCATGGTATGTACAATACTGCAGCTATTAAGGAATGTTTGCAGAAAGGTATAAAAAATATAATATAATATTTATCATATTTATATCAATTATGCAGAAGCGGAGTATGTCATATGCAAATTGTAGGTGTTAGTTAAAAACTGACAATAAAACATTGTAAGTAATGCGAAGGCATCCAAAAATATAAATGCTTGTTTAGTAAAGCAGTTATGAATATTAGCTATGATTTCATATTGGCATTAAAATTGCAAAAGCTGTGTGGCCCAAGGTAAAGAAATGAAGCCATCTTATACAAAGCATTATAGTAAGCAATTTTGTGACTTAGAGTTGCCATCTAACATGCATAGTTTTGTAGATGAATACTGTTCTTTTGAGGTATCATGGGAATATATTATCTTCCTCCATGGGACCCAATAACATCCCAGGCTGCATCCTACACAAACTCAGGTAGGAACTTGCAGCACCATTAGGTGCCCTGTTCAACCAAAGCCTGCATAATGGCTTTGTCCCAGCTGAGTGGAGGACAGCCACTGTCTTCCCTTTGCACAAAGGTGGAGCGTCCACCGATCCAGGAAATTATAGACCCATCAGCCTAACTAGCCTGATCTGCAAAGACACAGAACGGATTATCATGGACCTCATTAACAAGGAAACTGGCAACCTCCAAACACTCAATCCAACACAGTTTGGCTTCATCAAGGGGAGATCATGTCTGCTAAATTTGGTCAACTTCTTTGAGACAGTCTCCAAAGCCATGGTCCAGGAGAAGACAGTGCATACTGCCTACCCTGATCTGGCCAAAGCCTTCAACACTATTCACCACTCAGGCATAATAGACAAACTCAGTTAACTAGGCATCAATCCATATGTTACCAGATGGGTAGCCAGCTGGCTCACTGATAGAACCCACCTAGGGGAAGCCACCTCAAGTGACCCATAACAAGCGGTGTACCCCAGGGTTCGTTCTTAGGGCCTCTGTTATTTGGGATATACTTTTCTGAGATGCAGGCCAAAACCAGTGGGCTATGGCTGACCAAGTTTGCAGATGACTGCAAGCTGGGTGCTGTCATCAGTTCCCCTAGTGATGTGGACATCCTCCAAGAGGTACTCACTCAGACAAATGACTGGTGCCAGAAACATGGCCTCAAACTGCATATTAAAAAACTGCATCATCATCCCCTTTGGGGAGCTTGACGTCATCACAAATGATCACATTAATAACAAGGTCCTAAGCACGCAATCAGTTGTGAGGGATTTGGGCACCCAGGTTGATAGCAACCTGACTTTTGACCACCATGTTGCTTCCATTGTACAGAAAGCCTTCTACATGGCCCATCTCATAAGAAAGGGTATCTCATCCAGGGATAAGGATTTCATAACATCCCTGCATTCTTTCCTTATAAGGCCCATTATTGAGTACAACACCCCTCATTCGCTATGTACCTCGCAAAGCACATGCAGATGCTGGAGAGACCACAGAGATTCCTCACCAGGAGAATCCAGGGTTTCAAACATCTACCATACACAGATAGGTTAAAAGCCCTATCCCTCTACTCAGTTTCAGACAGACTCCTTTGAGGTGACCTCTGTCTGGCATACAATGTGATCACAGACCCCTCATTGATGGGACTGCTGCATATCCGTAAGTCAAGCTCCACTCGAGTAACCCACACACGTGGCCTCAACCTAGTCTGTGACATCAACAGGTCTTGCTGGCGGGACAGATTTACGTCCCAGAAACTCCACCATCTGTGGAATAGACTCCCTCTCCATGTCAAGCACAGTACCTCTTTACCCCCTTTTAAGCACAAACTGGATAACTGGATGGGAAACAGAAAATACACCCCTGGAATTCCACCCTTGTCCCTGCTGGACAGAGGGATTCGGTGCTGACTTGTCTAAACATGGGCTAAACTCTTGGTTAGGCTTATAAGGGCCTCAGGGCCAATAGCTTAGTAACCTCCTATGATCCCATAAATAATTTACAACAATTGTGCAATATCACAGAACAGAAGTGTGCTACCTGGTCTTGTCATATGTAACTGGAAAGCTCAGACCAGCACTTAGATTGCATTGTAAGAGAAATAAAACTCTTTGTCTGACCATAAAACTACTACGTTTTGCCAGGTAAAATACCATTTTTCTTTAAAAATTTGCAGTATAATTTATCTCAACAATAGATTTTTGATGCTACAACCAACATGTAGTCCATTGTCTGATGAAAAACTTTTGTGTTCTGCATTTTTGTGACACCATAGATCTTAGCCTTCCATCTCCAGAATGTGGAACACAACCTCTCACAATGTGGAACAAATGGGAAAATTGGACACATGCAAATGGCTTACTAACAACTTCAACTAGGAAGCTCACGGGATGTTTTAAATGTGTTACTTTATACTTATAAAACATTATTTTGATGAATTAATATGATTGAGTATTTACAATGAATTTCAGTCAAAAATATTCTTAGCACTGAATGTGTCACAGACCCCTTTAATGTGGAACAATGGGGAACGTGGACTTTTTTGGACTCAAAACAAGGTATGTTCCTCGTAATTGGATAGACTTGAGAGGTATTTATTTTTTTATTGAATTTGTTGAGTGGGAAGGTCCACTAGGCCAAAGAGTGCCCATTTTCAGTGGAGGCCCGGCAAGAAAAGCTCCACAGAGATAAAACATAGTAACAATACAAAGCTTACAATGTGATAAACGACAAGATAACAGTATATCAGATCAAACTGCTTAAGCACAAAACCATACAATGCATTCAATGTGATAAAAAAAGGAGCAAGTATGACAGATTAAACTGCCAAAGCTCAGGCAACAATGCAGTATATTCAGTTTGATAAGAATCCATACAAGACTTGTTTCAGGTTAGACTGGCAGTCCCATATAGTAGTTGGCACTGAGATAGGCACAGTAGCGGTGTAAGAAATATCAATACAACAGTGCATTTGTAAAGGGCATAGAAAGGGTTTATTTGTTAAGGAGGTAAATGTGAAGGTAGTGGAGGTGGAGAGGGGGGAAGGAGGTGAAGGTGGGAGAAGAGGAAGGGAAGCGACAAAAGTCAGGTTATGGGTTGTGAGGTGTTTGCACAGGGGCATTGCCAGTGGGAGAAGAGATGATGTTTCAAGGATTTTTTAAATATAGATGTATTGCTAGTAGATCTAAGGGAGGGAGGGAGAGAGTTCCATAGTTTAGCTGTGGAAAAGGAGTGGAGCCATTGTCCAGCGGTGAGGTTGGGTTTATATACCTGTAGGAGTATTTGGTTTTCTGAGCAGAGGGGCCTATTAGGGTGGTATGTAGTAAATAGGTTAGATAGGGCTGGGCAACTGGAGGGGTTTTGTATTAGTTTATGGGCAGTAGTTAGTTGAATATATGTGAGGTGGTAAGGTAATTCTAGCCAGTTCAGTAGTCTAAGAGAGGTGCAGTGGTGAGATAAGGGCTAACTACTGGTAACAAATTTTGCTATTTTTTATAGCAAGAGAGTAGTTTGGATTTAAGACTGGTCTGAATATTCGTGACTAGAGGAGCTCCATAGAGGAGAGAGGGGAGCAGGAAAGAGGAGGCAAGGGCTAGTTTGGCAGAGTAACTGAGGAATGTTTTTTGTCTATATGGTATGCCCAGTTTCTGGTGTGCTTTTTTAATGTTGTTGTGAATGTACATGTCGAAAGTTAGGCGTTCGTCTATGGTAACACCTAGAAGTTTGGTATGTGTGACAACCTCTATAGAGGTGTTGTCATGGGAGAGGATAGTGAAAGTGTCTTTGCTTATGGTGCAGGATTTTTTAGAGGTAAATAACATGAGTTCATTTTTCTTAGGATTTAATGCTAAATGGTTGTTTGCCATTCATATTTCAGTGGAGCTGTGGGCTACTTGGGTAAGTCGTTGAAGTTTGTGTGGGGAGTTGGCAGTACAGATGATAGTAGAGTCATCTGCATATTGGATGACTATTCCTTGAGTGAGATGAGAATGGAAGTCATTGATGAAAATGCTGAAAAGTAGTGGGCCTAAGTTGGCCCATGGGGAACACCTGTGGAGGTGTTAAGGAAAGGAGAGAAGGAATTTAGCCATTTTGTAGCTTGCCTGTCTGATAGTTAGCTGGAAAACCATTGAAAAGTAGAGGGAGAGATACCTGTAATGGATAGTTTTCTAAGAAGGAGTAGATAAGAGATAGTATCAAAGGCTTTGGACAGATTGAGAAATAGAGAGGAGGCAAGTTTTCTGGTGTCATGGGCCTGATTGATAGTGTCGCAGAAGGAGGTAAGAGCTGTTGTGGTACTGTGCCCTGGTCTAAAACCATGCTGGGTTGGATATAGTATGTTGTTGTTAAATAGGTAGCCAAGGAGCTGACTGTGTATCCATTTCTCGAGGATTTTTGAGATGGGAGAAAGGATGGCAATGGGCCACAAGTTGGAGACATCGATGTTGTTTCCGCCTTTGTGGAGTGGGAGAATACAGGTATTTGTAACACTCACCATTTATTAGGTACTGTAAACTGTATGCGGTGTACCCTTAATAGAGAACATAGTGGAACACTTCTCAGGAAGGATGTCATTTCCCAGCTTAGAAGACTTCATAAAACAAAAGTACTAATTGGCCCCCTGCTGCACAGGAATGAATGAGTTAAGATCTTACACAATTGTACTTGTTTCTTAAGCCCATTTCCTAAATGCACTTTCATTTCTGATGTTACATTAAGACATTTTCTAACTTAAACATAAATACAGCATTTAGAATGCTTCTGCTGTTTTTGCAGCTACCACCAAATCAAGTAATTTGTTTCATCTCCTGTCACTCTTACTGTGGAAAAACTGCTGAGTTTTTGAATACAAAAAAAAAAATCTGTGTACAGATTCTCAGCACAGAAATCAAAAGAAGTTACAAATAGATTATTTACTCCCTTATTTGCATAACTCTCAACTGTCCAGATTTTTGTAGAATGTCCATATTTTTGGCTCATATTTTTGGTCTGTTTCTGATAAAATTTGTGGTTTTCTGGCAAATGACTGAGATGATCTGAGGACTGAAGTCAATGAATAATGGCATTTGGACTTTCTTCAGAAAATGTATGTTAAAACAAATCCTGTTACTCTAGTAACCTTCTAAGTTTATAAAAACAATATTTAAAATATGTCCCTATTTTTGGGCCTTTGTCCCCCCATTTTGTCGGGCTTTGTCCAAATATCTTGCACTAAGTGGTTGAGAGGTATGCTTATGCAGGTCAGTTAGGGGAATTAATAATATTAGTCTCTGCAGAGCCATTAGCTTTATTTGCATCATTTCACTCACAAAGCCTGTTTTTCTCATCATTCTAGGCTTGGAAGATGAAAAACATTGTTTCAAAGGAAACTACAGCACCTCTATTAATATAACTTGCAACACAAAGCTTACATTTAAAATTCCAGTGAACAGTCTAAGTTCTGTAAGACCAACAGTCTATTAGGTTTTGTAGATACAAATGATACATCTTTACTCAGCACTTTCGTTTCATGCTCAGATTAACTCAAAATTAGATATATTATGAATTATATTTTTACATATGGTACACATAAAAAATACTGGGGTGCAAACTCTTGCATTGTGTGTTTTGTTGTGGTTTCCTTGAGCAAATATATTTTGTCTTGCATTTTGGGTTTTGCTTTCATGGTCCAGGAATTACCAGTGGGAACTAACTTTTTGTGCTTCATTCTAGGCTTTCATACCTGAAAGAAATGGATGCATTATCCATAATCTACAAACTCTAAGACCTGCCCGTGTTTCTTTGTTGCATTGGTTAACTACAAAGTGGTGCCTGTTGAGTGCTTCCTATTAACGACATCAGTCTCATTTTGCCACACTTCCTGAAGTATTTTGTACATTATACACTGTGTTTATAGCATGTTTGTCTATTACAAATATACTTTAGTTTCATTTTAACCTTAACCATATCCAAGTCTTCTTCAAGCTCCTTCATTTTTATATATGATAATTCTGCTGCTCTGTATACACTGACAGATTTTTTCTGGTGTCATTTCAGACTTTGACACAGGTTTATTTCTTACTTTTGTCATTTTTTATGTCTCAATTCTCTCTCTCTCTGCAATTAAGCAAGCAAACTGCAAAACTCACAAATGTTTATGAAGGAATTCAGTCACATATGTTGTTGTCTTTCGGCTTTTCCTGGTTAGGGGTCGCCACAGCAGAACTCCAGTCCGCTAATGATTGACAGTAGATTTTCACCAACACTGAGGTGCCAGCTCAACGTTCAACTTTCAACGAAGGCACGCTCATTTACGCATGTCTTTCAAATGCCCACCCAACCGCGGGGAGGACATGCAGACTCCACACAGAAGGCACTCCCCGCACTCCAGCCAAGAATCGAACAGGAGAACCTCTTGCTGTGAGGCAACAATGCTACCGCTGCACCACCGCAGAAGTTGTTTAATTCAATCACATATGCATCAGCAAATTACTGTGAATCATGGTTTCTACTGAAAAATATGTGGCATATGCCTACCAATAAACACACATATATATATATATATATATATATATATATATATATATATATATATATATATATATATATTTTAGGTTCTATTATCACTGTAACTTATCTTTAATGTTAACTAATTGAGACTGCTGGTCTGTATTAAATGTCATAACTGCATCACTACCAGAAAAAATAAATACAATTTGCAAATTAGATTTCACTTTTTATCTGTTAATCCTGCCCTCACTAGGAAAGTTTGCTGAAAAGCTAAGGATCTACCTTGGCTGAGCACTGACACCAAACTGCTCCTTAAACACAGAGACAGAGTCTGGTCAGCTTACCACACCACCAAAGATACAGTAAACCTCTTAACATATCAACAGCTAAGGAATCTAGCTAAGAAGCAAATCAAAAAAGACAAACAGACTTACTTCCAGTCCTGTCAACAAAAACATCTCAACAAACGCCAAAAATTCTGGCAAAGCATCAACCATCTCCTCAACCCGGCCGTTTCCCAACCCCTGCCCCTGTAATCTCAAATAACACTGATCCTGTTGCTACTCAATTCAACTCTCACTTTAGAAATACAATAATCTCCCTGCTAGGTAGCCAGCCTAATCAACCACTTATTCTCCCCCTCCTGCTCCCGACAATCCCAGTCCTTTCACGTTCACCACCATTCAAACTAGTTCCATAAAAACTCTTCAACCACACTAAAACCCTGCTGTCTTGCAGCTGACCAACTTCCTAACAAATTCTGTAGCCTACCCTATATCTGTCTTGATTAATCGTTCCATTACAGAACAATAAGTTCCACTTCTCTGGAAGACATCTCACATCATTCCCCTTCATAAGGGTGGATCCTCTAAAGAACTATTTAACTTCCGCCCCATAGCCAACCTTTCACCCTTTGCAAAAATCTTAGAAAAATGTATCCAAAATCAACTCCTTAACCAGTTCCTTAGTCACAACCTATTATCCAGTTCTCAACATGGCTTTAGACCTAAACACAGTACTAGTACTAATGTTGTCTACTTGGCAGACTGTGAGTCTTGTCACTCATTTTATGTGGACAAGGCTAACAGGGTCTTTAGAGATAGAATAAGAGAACATCTTTATAGTGTTAGAGTTAAGACAGAGCACAATGCTCTTTCTAAGCACATTATACAGGTAGGGGAAACACATAGGTTCAACTTAGTTTTGGAAGTGATAGAGCCACATATTAGGGAAGATGATATTAGGAACCATACAGAATGTAAAGAAACTAACTGGATTATCATTCTTAGGGCAGATAGGGGAAAGGGATTGAATGAGAGGGCTTCATTAAAACCACTGCTTAAAAAGCGGAGGGTACAGAAGTAGCACATATATTTACATTTATATTTATATGTATGACATTTCTCTATTTTGTTTTTACCTCCAGTATTTTTATTTTGAAAATGTTTTATTGAGAATGCTTACATTTTTTTACTTTGAATGTTTATATTAGTACTGGTACTCAGTGACTAATGTACACTTTTAGAAATGTTTTAAAAATGTTTGCCATGCTCCTTTAACTTTTTTGTGAGCTTGATTGATGTCTTAATATGAATGGATAATGAAAAGTTGATTTATATATAAAGTGTGCTGTTGGGGATATTTGTTAGATGGTCTGATGAAGCTCATTAGCAAAAGCGCTTACCCAGTTTGATGTTTTTATCTTTGCTAATAAATTTATGAAAAAGGAAGAAGGACTGTCTGGTTGTCTCACTGCTATATTTTATTCTGGATTATTGCTTGCTGTTTTTCTTGGCAATGGGACTTTTATCCTGTGGTTTACTATTTGCTTCACTGGTTTATTTGTTCTTAGTTTTGTATTCCATGGGGACATGGCAGAGCAACAGGATGTTGCTGTAGTGTTGGACTATAATCCTACTAGACAAGGAGGCGTTAGCAAGAGCCTACAGGAGAGGTTTACCCAATACCTCACACTTCCTGCTTCAGTATGAGACTAGTTCCTGTGATGACGAAACCAATGGTTCATCGGAAGATACTGAACAGTTGCAGCAGAACATGGGCGAATTGGAGTGCGACTTCTTGAAATTAAAGAGGTTACAGGCACAGTGCTATCATTTCGAAATGTGCCTCGAAAAGAAAATTGATCCTCGTGGTTTACGTGTTCTTAATATGCCAATATAAGGAGTGCAGTACCCAGAGTCGCTTGCTCATTGGTAGCAACTCAATTTGGAGGTAAGCGAGAGTTATATGAAGCTTTTGATAGACTTCTTTATACCTGAAGAAAACAGGTTGAGAGAAGCAATAGGAGTGAAGTAGGACTTTATCGCAAATAAATATTCTGCCAACATTGTTAACCCAATATTTGAGAGTTTATTGGACAGTGTGGCAGTCTTTGAGTGTAAGCTCACGCAGCAAAAGAAAGTAAAGATATCAAGGGATATTAACGATTTTAAAACAGGACATGTGTTTATGTGGTCCAGAAATGGACATCATAATGAGCAGCCAGATAGAATGAGTGCAAGAGCTAGTAATATTACTGATGTTCCTTTTGTTGATGGTAATGTTCATGTCTCTTCTGTGAACTTGCAGAATGTGAGTGATAATGGGCTGAATGCATTACCTGTTACTGATGGTGTGGAAACATTATCAGTCAATGTTGTTGATGGGAATTGTTTTAATAAGGGGGAGGAGGTACCCCTGAATCAAAATAGAAATTTGTATCCTAATACTATTGTGAAAAAAGCTGTTAATAATACTGTTCCACAAGAAAGAGATGTTAGACCTAAGGCTAATAAAGTGAATGGCACAGATAATGGAAGCCCTCTCAGTGGCTCATAACACATTCGTGGCATGATAGGAGATCTTCCTTTTCCCCTACCTACCAGGATAGACAGGGGGGTGAGGCAAACGAGGTCAATGAGTCGAGGGCGCCAGAAGTGCAAGTTTTCAGGGGAAAGGAACCTAGGTCAAACGATCAAGAAAATGTGGGGGAATGTAGGGAATCGTTGATTCTGAACATTTCAACATATGAGTTATCACCTGAAGAAGGCAAGGTGTTGAATAAAGGTTTAAATTTCATCCCTTCCTGTGAGAGTAGATTACCGGATACCATTTTGGACTTGAAAGTTTTTTGTAGGAATATTATGTTACGTATGCAGTTTGGAGATAACAATGGGCAGATCCCTCCTCTCAGGAAACTTAGCACATATGTGCCAGTTAATCTCCCGTTGGTAGATGCATATTTGAAGCTAACAGAAGAAGAATTATATAAGTTCTTTGATAATAAGAGGGGTCAGAGCAGGAGATATGTTAGGAATAACTTGACCTATAGTGAGAGGGTTGCCTTGAAGAAGTTACAGAGTAATGAGAGGATCTCAATAAGGCCAGCTGACAAAGGGGGCCTTAGTATATTTATGGACAGTGTACAATATGTTCGATCCATGGAAGAAATGTTGTGTGAACAGAAATATTATAGCTTGTTAATGGTTACAGGAGTTCATCATATCATAGAATCTATCTCAGAAATGTTGTTAGACACTCTAAAAAGTGGGATGATCACAGATGACACCTATAAATATCTGAAGGTGGTTAATCCATTAATACCATTGCTACAGGGCCTACCAAAAGTCCACAAACAAGTTTTGAATCCACCGATGAGACCTATTGTGGCAGGTGGAGGGTGGGTGACGGAACCCCTGTCACTCTACATAGAAAAGCACTTATGACCTATTATAGATCAGAATAGAATGGTTCTTAAGGATTCCAAATAATTCCTTGTTGATTTATATGAATGTACCACTAATGTTGATAGTCTAGATGGAGTGATATTTGTCATACATGATGTTCAATCACTTTTTACTAATATTCCCAATGGTTTGGGTGTACAGTATCTTCATGAATATCTTAATGCCAATAGTGACTACCTACCAAGACAGATGGATCTCATATGTCACCTTTTGGAAGTAGTTCTTGAGAACAATGCATTTACCTTCAATGGCAAAATGTATATTTAGAATGATGGCGTAGCTATGGGCACTTTGTGCTCTTGGCACATTGGGAGAACATTATATTGTTTGAGAAAGATGTTTATAAAGAACATGTCATTTTTTATCGACGTTTCATAGATGATTTGTTTTTGCTGTGGAAAGGGAGTCATGAACAATTGTTGGAACTCCACAGCATGACGAATAGTCTGACTGAATGTTTGAAATTTACAATGGAGTCATCATGTGATAGAATAGAGTATTTGGACCTCTATATAGAAAGATTGGAGAATGGTCTTATTAATACTGGTGTTTTTTGGAATTCACGTTATAGGAATTCCTTGTTAGCAAGAATGAGCATGCATCCTAGTTATATTTTTTAAAATTTGATTAAAGGTCAAGGCCTGAGGGCCTCCAGATTAAATCCTACGATAGAAGGGTTCCATAAAGAGATGGAGGACCTGGGAGGCAGGCTTAAAAATAGGGGGTGTTGATTGGATGAGATACAGGACAGCTTGTTCACCATCAATACTTTAAAGGAGGATATAGCCCTGCCCTATTTTGGACCACATAGTAGTAGTAGTAGTAGTAGTGCTACACGATCTGCAACACAGGACCAGTCTAAGATCTATTTAAAAGTATCTCTTTTCTTTACTAGTGACAACAAGGAATTGGTTGAGATTTTCACTATATATTGAGGGTTGATAAAGAAATAGGTGAGCTAGTGGGTGAGAGACCCAGGTTCCTGTATAAGAACAGGAAGAACTTGAAAAGACTCCTCTGCTATGGTAGGAGTGTGAAGGAAATGGAAGGAGTTGAATGTTCAAAACAACCATGTGGTAGGTGTAATTTCTGTTCATTCATTAATACCTCCAATGAATTTTTATACCCAGATTTGGGCAGAGTGTTTGTCTTCCATGCTACAGCTACCTGTATGACACCTACTCATTTTATGTGGGCAAGACTAACAGGGTCTTTAGAGATAGAATAAGAGAACATATTTATAATGTTAGAGTTAAGGCAGAGCACAATGCTCTTTCTAAGCATATTATACAGGTAGGGGAAACACATAGGTTCAGCTTTAGAGTTTTAGAAGTGATAGAGCCACATGTTAGGGAAGGTGATATTAGGAACCATACAGAATGTAAGGAAACTAACTGGATTATCACCCTTAGAGCTGATGGGGGAAAAGGATTGAATGAGAGGGCTTCATTAAAACCACAGCTTAAAAAGCGGAGGGTACAGAAGTAGCACATATATTTACATTTATATTTATATGTGTGACATTTCTCTATTTTGTTTTTACCTCCAGTATTTTTATTTTAAAAATGTTTTATATTGAATGTTTACAATTTTTTATTTTGAATGTTTATATTAGTACTGGTACTCAGTGACTAATGTACGCATTTAGAAATGTTTTAAAAATGTTTGCCATGCTCCTTTAACTTTTTTGTGAGCTTGATTGATGTCTTAATATGAATGGATAATGAAAAGTTGATTGATATATATAAAGTGTGCTGTTGGGGATATTTGTTAGATGGTCTGATGATGCTCATTAGCGAAAGCGCTTACCCAGTTTGATGTTTCTATCTTTGCTAATAAATTTATGAAAAGGGAAAAAGAAGGACTGTCTGGTTGTCTTGCTGCTATATTTTATTGTGGATTATTGCTTGCTGTTTTTCTTAGCAACGGGACTTTTATCCTGTGGTTTACTATTTGCTTCAACAGTACTAGCACTGCCCTATTAATGGTCATTAAAACCATTCATCACCCCTTAATGAAGGCCAGCTTGTCTCATCTATCTTTCTCAATATGTCCAAAGCCTTTGACACCAATTACCACCAACTACTGCTCAACAAACTCTCATCTTCTGGCCTCAGTTCATCATCCCTGTCCTGGTTCCAGAGCTATCTTTCCGATAGTCAGAAGGCTACTAAATGGGAAAACAATTGTTTCCCCTACTCCTCATCTCTGTTGATGTACCCCAAGGTTCCAGACTCAGTCCACTCCTTTTAGCATATAAAATATGGATACAATTAAAAAAACTGCTAAAGAAATTGAAACCCACTACACTAGCAGCAGATAAACTTCCAGCAGACTTTCTGAAATTAGCTGCTGAGACCATAGCATATCCTGTAAAAATTCTTATTAACAGATCTATAACTGAAAATACTGTTCCTGATACCTGGAAAATTTCTTATCTAATCCCTTTCCACAAAGGTGGCACCTCAAAGGTACTATCAAACTATCTCCCCATTGCTATCCTCTCACCTCTCTCCAAAATTCTGGAAAGATGCACAGACAGGCAAATTATGGGCCACCTCAACACCCACATCCTACTTACAAACACACAACATGGATTTCATCCCTCTCACAGTACCACTACTGCCCTCTTGTTATTTATAGAAACTGCAAATAAATATAGAAACAATGGTAAATTTGTATCTGTTCTCTTTCTAGACCTCTCAAAGGCATTTGATACAGTAGCACATAATAAACTTATCAATGTCCATTCTAACCTTAATCTATCAGAGTCTACTATTACTTGGTTCCAAAGCTATCCATCAGGCCGTCAATAAACAGTTCAGTGGCACACCGACATTTCTCCACTACTTCCAGTAAAATTAGGTGTTCTCCAAGGCTCCATCCTTGGGCCACTACATTTCACTATCTTTAGCAATAATCTCCACACCTCTACAGCTCATGTTACACTCATACAATATGCAGATAATTCCACACTAATATGTAATGCCTTCTCCATCCAGGAATGACACACATTTACACAAGCATCCTTCCTGTCCATTGAATCCTGGTTATCTGACCAGCAACTAATTCTAAACCCAATAAAACAAAATAACTAGTATTCAACCCTTTTAAATACAAACATCTTTCTCCCTTCAACATAGTATCCAAAATAACTCCATTATCTCACCTGTTACTCACACCAAACTACTAATTAAAGAGATTGACTGTAACTTGACATTTGACATTCATACTTCCCATACCATAAAAAAGTCTACAATAAACTCAAGATTCTATATAGGAACAAAGCTTTCTGACAAAAACGACCAAGTAAATGATAGCAAGGACACACCTTCTCTCCACACTCACATATGCCTCTCCTATTCTCATTAATCTAAGGCAAACAGGCAACACTAAACTAGAAGCATGCTACACTAAAACTGCCAGGTTTGCCACTAACTCACCCTACAGGTCACATCATTGTATACCCCTAAAACAACTACAATGGCTTGAATTCCCCCATCTCCTACTGTATAACCAGCTAACCTCATCCCATAAGATTCTACATCATCCAGACAGAAACCCCACCCTAAATAAACTACTCCAGCCATGCACTGGAAAAAGAGTTCTATGCTCCAATAACAAACATCGATTAGAAGTCTCAAAGGTCTACAACTCTGCAGGCGAATCCCTATACTCCTCCTATATAGCCAAAATATGGAATTCCCTACCATCCAGCCTAACAAACAAAATTTCTACAACTGAATTTAAAATAGCTCTAAAGGCTCACCTTGCTAGCAACTGGCTATGGCCCTGTTCCACTCCAGGGTAATATGTGGTTTAAGAATGCAAATTCCTACATCATCTCCTTCTTAGTCCTTCAGCGGTGTTAACCACAGATGATAGTGTAAACCATCACTATCAGTAACTTATTTTGCTCTAAACTCTAGGCTTTCCTTCAATATTTTATACAATGCAAGAATATTGTGTATCCTTTCTTATGTAACTTTTTCATAAATGTATTCATTGTTCTTGCTGTACTAATATTGTGTTTAAATGTGGAGCATTTCTCCCTGGGCCTCCGCTGAAAAAGGACTGTTTTTCAGACGGACTTTCCCGGTTATCAAATGTAAAATAAAATAAATAAATAAGCAAACACACCCTTTAGTGTAATGGCAACAACTGCCTAAGAAGAGCAAAGTCACATGACATCTTGTATGTGGCAATATTATGGAATTCTTAAAGACACAACATATTACACATTACACACTTCAGCAGAGCATTTGTACTAGTTCTGCACAAGAGGCTGCTGGGAGTACAATCAGTACTAATGAAATGAACTGCTGCACAGTTAAATGACACAGAAAGCTGTAAAAGGACAATGTCAAAAATAAGAAAAGTAAGAAACAAAGGTGTAAAGGCTGGTTCTGGATCTAATTCTCTTCAGTGCATTTATTATAGACATACAAGAGAGACTAGAGAAAGTACAGTTGTGCACACTTACCATAAATGCAGATGTTCGAGTGCATTCACTGTTGCAGTCATCACACTTGGGTTATCCTGCCAGGGGTAGCCCTCAGTTGGCCCAAATACCAGAGGCTTAGTATTTCTACATTGGTTGCTGTCACTCCAGGACTGACGTTAGGTCATCAGTGGTATAAAATCAGGCAGCTGACGCCTTTACATCAGTTTTTCTTGCCCCAAATGTCAGCAGCCCCCAAATAGGGAGCTAGGTTATGGTGGTAGAACACCACCAGTAGAAAGTAAATACCAAAAATCTCTGTAATGAGAGAGGAAGAGATAGAGTGAGAGAGACAAGGGGGATGGAGGGTGGGAAACCAACAGTGAATACACTCGAACATCTACATTTATGGTAAGTGCACACAACTGTACTATGTTCTTCATGTTTCACTGTTGCAGTCATCACACTTGGGTTGATTCCCAAAGCTGAAGAAAAGGGTGGAAGCAGTCAAGAAGAGTTGGGGATGGCTAGCATGCCCTGCAAGACTGTGGTTGCAAAGCCTGCCCTGGATTTGGAAAAGATAGGCAGCTGGTAATGCTTGGTGAAGGTATGAACAAAACTCCATGTTGCAGCCTCCAGGATATCCCTGGTAGGTACCCCTCTGAGAAAAGCTGCAGAGGTGGAGGTTGCCCTTGTGGAATGTGTCCTGACCCCCTGAGGGGGTGGGTTCCCATGGTGTTTGTAACAGAAATGGATACAGTGTGCTATCCATTTGGAGATGGTTTGTTTGGATATGGGCTTGCCTTCCGCCCCTGCTGCAAAGCTGACTAGTAACTGGTCAGTTTATCTAAAAGGCTTAGTCCTACCCAGGTAGAATCTGAGCTGCCTGTGCACATCTAACAAGTGTAGGATCCTTTCCCCCCTTATTTTGAGGCTTAGGGAAAAAGGTGGGCAAATGAATATATTGGTTGAGAGCCACACTGGACACCACTTTAGGCATGAAAGTTGGGTTAGTCCTGAGGAAGACCCTGTCAGAATGAAAAATAATGAAGCGTTCCACAGCCATGAGTGCATGTACCTCAGACACTCTTCTAGCTGAAGTGATGGTCAGAAGCAAGGCTGTTTTCCAAGAGGGGAATTTTAACTCTGCTGAAGCTGCAGGCTCAAAGGGGGGGGGGGTAGCATGAGCTTTTCCAACACAACGTTAAGGTCCCAAGCTTGGGTAGGAACCCTTCTGGGCAGCCTTAAGTTGTTAGCCCCTCTTAGGAACTGTTTGATGAGAGGGTGGGAAAAGAGAGGTGGCTGTGTGCTATAATGAGCAGAGATGGCAGAGGCATGAATAGTAATAGAAGAGAAGGATAGGCCCCTGTGAAGTAGGTTTGCTAGGTAATCCAGGATGAGCGGTAGGGAGGGCTGTGCTGATTCAGCTCATTTAGCCTGGATCCAAATGCAATACCTTTTCCACTTGTCAGCATAGGATTTTCTAGTGCTGGGATGTCTGGCCTCATGTATAATGTCCAGGACTTGCTTGCTTAGGCTGGCCACTGGAGGAGAGGTCAGGGAATAAGCCAGGTTGCCAGGTTCAGGGTCTGCAATTGTGGATGCAAGAATTCTCCAGTCTGCTGGGTCAGGAGAGTTGGGATCTGAGGGAGGTGCCATGGAGGCAGCGGTGACAGACTGCACAGTAGTGGGTACCAGTGTTGGCGTGGCCAGTCTGGGGCAATCAGGATTGCTCTTGGTTTTTCCTCCCTTATTTTGAGTAGTACCCTTGTAAGAAAAGGTAGAGGGGGAAATGCATGGATCGAGAGGTTTACCCATTGGAAGGATAGGACATCTACTTTCCAGGCCTTGCTATGAGGTTCCCTGGTGCAGAATTTCCTGAGATGGTGGGTGTTGTGGGAGGCAAATAGGTCCACCTTTGGGGTTCCCCATTTCTGGGTTACAAGGCTGAAGGTGCTGTGGTTTAATTGCCACTCGTGTGCGTCTAGGAGATCTCTACTTAAATTATCTGCCAGAGAGTTTTGGCTGCCTGGCAGGAATTGTGCTACCAGGTGAATTTGCATAGCTGAAGCTGTGTGCCAAAGGGTCATGGGTAGCCTGCAGAGTGGATAAAAGTGAGTTCCTCCCCGCTTGTTGGTGTACCACAGCACTGTGGTGTTGTCTGTTTTGATTAGTAGAGGCCCTCGAGAGAGTAGGGCTCTGAAAGCTGTCATTGCATGCTGAACAGATAGCATCTCTGGTTGATGTGCAGATGTATTTAATTTGGGCTCTAATGGCCCTGAATGCACCTGCCGTCCAGGTGCACATCCCAGGCATAGTCTGATGCATCTGTGGTTAGGGTCTGGGTGGTGTGGGGTTGTGAAAAGGGAAGGCCCTTGCTGTGGTTGCATGCTGCTGCCCACCAAAGAAAATCTTTCCTTAGACAAGGTATCATAGGTATGATAGTTTCCAGGTCCTGAGTGTGTCGACACCAAAGGCTTTTTAAGTACCATTGAAGTTTCCTCATATGCAGTCTGGCATATGGAATGAGTACAATGCAGGAGGCCATGAACCCTAGAGCTTGCAGGATTTTCTTTGCGGATAACTGGGTTCTGGTGGCTAGTTAAGAGAAGTAGCCTGTCAAATAGGCTTGTTTTTCTGGAGTAAGGAATGCCGTCTGGGATGCTGTGTCCAGGCTTGCTCCCAGGAATACAATTTTTTGAGTGGGAACTAATTTGGATTTCTTTTTGTTTATAGTGTACCCCAGTGAAGTCAGTAGGCCCTTTACAAAGGTCAAGTGGTATAACAGCTTTTCCTGACTATCTGTCTGAATCAGGCAGTCGTCTAAGTAGGGGAAAATTTGAATATTTCTTTGTCTGCAAAAAGCAATGGCAGGAGCCAAGCATTTTGTGAAAACTCTTGGAGCAGTGGATAAGCCAAAAGGAAGCACAGAGAACTGAAAGTATATAGATCCTGCCCTGAAACGTAGATATTTCCTGCATGATTCCCTGTTTGGGATGTATAGGTAGGCCTCTTTTAGGTCTAGGGTGGCTAACCAAGCATCTTTGGAGAGCATAGGAAGAGGATGCCGGAGAGTGAGCATTCTGAATTTTGGTATCACCAGGAAGGTGTTTAGAATTGATAGATCTAAGATCAGGCATCAGGTGCCCTCTTTTCTGGGTACCAGGAAAAGTCTGGAATAGAAGCCTTGGCCTATCTGGTCTGCAGGGACAGGCTGTATTGCTGTCATGGAGAGCAGGGATTGAACTTGGGTTTGGGCCTCTGCCCACTGGTTTGGAGGAAGATCTGGGAACCCTTTTGGGATTGGAAGTGTGTGGAAATAAAATTTGTACCCCTGGGACACTATGTTGAGGACCCATCAGTCATTTGTGATGGAGGCCCAGTTTTTTTGCATGGGAGGCAGGTTTTCCACCCAGGGGCACAAGAAGGTGGGCAGAGGTAAGGGGTGGAGTTAAAAGTTATTGTGAGTTCTTTCTATAAGCGGCTGGCTTTAACACTCCCAGTATTTGAAGTGGAGGTACCCCATTGCTTAGATCTCTGCATTCCCTGGGACTGCTGTCTAGGTGGTCTACTTCTCCTAGGTCTAGTCTGAGCTGGCCTTGGGGGGGCTGGAAAGAACCAGTGCTTGAAGGGGCAATGCCTACTGAATTTCGGAGGCTGGACTTGCAAAAAGTCTTTAACTGTCTGCATAGAGTTAGCTTTTTCTTCCATCTTTTTTAAAACCTCTTCTGTCTTGGTGCCAAACAAATTGTCTTTGTTTAATGGTGCATCCAATAATTTTGATTTGACATGGTCTGGCAGGGTCTGTTCCTTAAGCCAAGCATGCCTTCTAAGTACAGAACCTGTGACTGCTGCCCTGCAGGATGCTTCTAGGGTGTCAAAGCTACATTGCAAGGTGTACTTAGAAACTTGGTTTGCAGAATACATAAGCTCCTATAATTCTTTATTTTCTGCACAAGCTGGGAAGGTGGATAATTTTTGTTTAAGGAGTTCCATTGTATGTTTCTGGTATTTCAACATGTGAAACTGACAATTTAGTGCTCTAATGGCAAGAGTTGCAGAGGTGTATACTTTTTTAACACATCTGTCTAAAGCTTGGGAATCCCTGTCTGAAGGGGTGGAAATCTTAGCTGTGGTTGCTTTTATTCCTTTAGGTCCTTGGGAGATGACCTCTGGGTCAGCAGTAGGATTTTTGAAAAGAAATATGTGTGAGTCAGGGACTCTGTAATATCTGTCAGGTTTTCTTGGAGCAGGTGTCAGGGTGTCAGGAGTTAAACTGGATTCCATGAAAACATCATCCACAACATCTAGGACAGGAGGAATAGCTAAGGGTCTGTGCTGTGCTATGGTAAATTTAAAAATTCTCGGAGTCTCTTGGACTGAGGATAATCCTGACATTCCCAATGGAAATGTTCCCTCAAAGTATGTAGGGTTTCACCAAAAGAAAAATCCGCTGGAGGCGAGGCAGAAGGAATGGATTCCTCTGCATCTGTATCCTCATATCATATTCAGAAACCTCAAAGTCGTCAGACTCCTGGTCAGATAAAGCTGCTGGGTACAAGTCTCTTTTTCTTTTAGAAGGGGTAGGCTTTCCGTTTCCCCTAATAAGCATAATGAGGTCTTCCGCCAATTTAAGCACTTGAGATTGAGGCATGGAAGCAGGTGCTTGATCTTGAGTCGTCGTTTTTTTAGGCGTAGTTTGTACCCTGGGCCTTAGAAACTCGGTAGATTTTGAAAGAACTGAAGATGCGAAAGAAGTCATCAGTTTGTGTAGAATATTGGTAGTGTGAAGAATTTCCTCAGAAGCCGGTGCTTGCTCAGCATCAGCGGATCCATCCAAGGTAGAGACATCCGCAGGATCCTTAGTCAAAGAAGAGTCTCGCAGCATACTGGACTCCGAATGTGTCTCAGTAGCAGTCTGCGAATCCGTAGAAGCAGGCATCAGGGGTTGCGAAAGCACCTCACTGAGTACCAGTGAATGGGCATCTAGCTTAACGGAAGTGTTGTCAGCAGTTTTGGACCTGTGCGGTTTGTCTCTGTCTTTATCCTTACATTTTTTCAAAAGATCAGTAGCTGGATGGCTTACCGAAGTCATTATGGATACAGAGATCGAGAGCAAAAGTATTTAGCTACAATAAGGGTCCGATGACGTATAGTTCTGGTGTTGAACAAAGCACAAAACTGATAGCAAAGGATATCGTGGTCTGGGCCTAAACAGGTGATGCAGTAAGAATGGAAATCTCAGTGTGGTAATTTGCTTTCCACAGGTGAGACAATTGTTAACTTTTTCTGACATCGGTTAGAGCAAGAAAAAAGGATCCCCAACAGGGTACTTAGCTTTAGACGACTTCAACTTCAATTTCAGAAATGAAAACTCAGGTAGCGGCTGACTGGAACTCATGTGAACTACTTCTGCTTTGGCCTCTTCGGCAAGAAATGCTGATGTAATGGCGTTGGCTGCCTGATTTTATACCACTGATGACCTGACGTCAGTCCTGGAGCAACAGCAACCAACGCAGAAACACTAAGCCTCTGGTATTCGGGCCGACTGAGGGCTACCCATGGCAGGATAACCCAGGTGTGATGACTGCAACAGTGAAACACGAAAAACATCAGGATCGGCCACTTGGCAGGTGATAAAAGTTGACTGCAGCCCTGGAGGATAGGGAAATAGTCTGGGATAGACTGGACAAATAGGCTGGAAAATGGGAAATGAGTTTCAGACGTAGTGCAGATATTTGCAAAGTATTTTACCTACGCTGCAGCACCCCAGGTATGACTTATCAGCTATTGGGAAGGGGGAATTTATGGAAGCAGAGTATGAAAAGGATCTGGAAGCATTAATCACATGTACATTGAAACACTAGATGCAGAGTAACAGGGCAGTAATGATAGTGTGTACAGTTCTGGGGGCCACACAAGAACTTGGATATCCGGCTGGTGGAATAATAGCAAAGGAAGGCTGCTACAGAGGTACATGCGATAAAGGGAAAAGGATATAGCAAGAGTCTAAAGGAGGTAGTGCACATAATAGAAGACTCGGTACATAACAGCATTCACAAGATCATGTCAGGAACATGGGAAAGAGTCAGGTTAAGCAGGAAAGACAGAGGAGAAAGGAGGGAATGCAGGCAGCAAATTGGAAGGTCCAACTCCTCCTTGGTTCTGAGGAAGTACTTCTTCACTAATAGGGACATGGATTGAAGAGTGGTATACAGGACATATAGAGAATCACAAAGCAGGCCACTGTTCAGACAGAAAAGATGTGAGGACCAACAAAAAATATAAAGTGATGTAAGATTTTATCATAATAAATCAGAACCTTGGAATGTGTAAGGCTGGGAATGCGTAAAGCACATTCACAGTAAACTAAAATATGGCACAGGAAATAGGCACATGCATACATAGAAATTCACTGAATGGAACTCTGGGATTACCACATGTAAAATGCAAAGCATTGTTGTTGTTAGCATTCAAACATGAAACATTTGTACAAACTGTGCTAAGCGCATGCTCTGAAATTAAGCTTCTTTTGTAATAATATGAGGGTTTTAGAGCAATTGAATGAAAGGAAAATTCATTTCATGTAATCTTGGTGCTCCATATAAAGTTGGCTTTAGAGAGGGGGTAGGAGGGAGTTATAAGCCCCTATGATACCCTTTACAAATGCTTATGTATCATGCTGGACATAAAGGTTTAAGAAGCCTACTGGGTAGCTGTATGGCAGGGTAATCCAAACAAAGGAAATGGTGACAGCAGGATGTGGGTGAGCACAAGCACTGAAGATGGCAATATTAAAACACGCAACTACCTGAAAAAAAACTAGTGCACTTACAGTCTATTATTTTACATCTTTTCAGCTGTGCTATTAATAACAAAAGATTCCCATCCAGAGCTGCAGTTTCTTGATATTTCTAGGTAAATGCAAAATTTAATTTGAAAAGTAGTGTCACAACCCTTCAGACATAATCATTAAGTTGCTTTTACTGCTTGAAAGTTTTCTTTCAAATCAAGCAGTGACATTTTGGGAAATCCTCACTGCTTTTCATTTCAATTATAATTTAATAAAGTTAGTGTTGAAAGCCTTGTTTGTGAATGAGAAGTAAAACTATTCTAAAAGGGAAACCTCTAGGGGGTTCTGGAAACCATGGATACAAAAACACTTCCACTGGAAGAGGCCAGTTGGGGCAATCAGCAAAACTGGAACAAATCTGCTGAGAAACTGCTCTCCTGAGACCAACACACAGTTATTCTGCAGATGATTGAATAAAATAACTCTACAAATGACTGCATCGAATCTCACAACAGCAGTTAAATTGCCTGAACACTGCTGGCAAACAAGATAAGTTAAATGCACTAAAGCTGCATTTTTTTTTCTTTTTTTGCTTGCAAATTTGTCTCAGTTTACAGATTTGAATGGTTTCAACCTCTTATCACAAAATGAAAAGACATAAATATTTGTATATATCATGCAGTGTGTGTGTGTGTGTGTGTGTGTGTGTGTGTGTGTGTGTGTGTGTGTGTGTGTGTGTGTGTGTGAGTGTATATGTGTATATATATATATATATATATATATATATATATATATATATATATATATATATATATATATATATATATATATATAATGCTTTTATACACACTATTTTCTATAATAACTGCTCAAAAAAGCTTTGGAGAAAAAATGAATTAAAAAGCCATGAAACCTATGCAAGGCTACTACTTGCTTTCAGCAGGACTTATGTAAATGCTGTAGTGGATTGTTATAGTCCATTGCACATCTCAGACTACACCATGCTTTTTTTTTTTTTTTTTTTTTTTTTTTTTTTTTATGAAACAAGGAAGAGAAAGCCAGAAGTTACCAGCACAGAATTTAATGTCTTTATTAGCTAATGATAAGCAAGTCCTGGGTAAGAATTTGTCATGATACAACTGCTGCAAGAGCCTGTTTTATAGCATTTTTGATGGTGTGAAAAGACCCAAATGTGACCCTCACCCATTGTACAGAGGGATACAGCCATAACTGTGATCCAAAGGATCCATGTTTGATTAGCAGGCACAGGAGCTGGAAGACCTGGGGCAAGAGGATGCAAATGAGTGGTATTTGGCTCACCCATCCTAGAGGAGGGAGGTGGCGTAACATGCCACTTGGGCAACTCTCATTGGGATCTGTGGGTGATGCAGTCTGTGGAGTGTGGGTCAGAGGGACAAGCTGCTGTGGTGTTGTTGTGTAGGTCATGAGATTGTCATGTGGGGAAGCTTGTGTGCTCCTCCCCCATTGACAAGCAGTGCAAATATCCCTCAGTAACTGCTGAGGGGTATTAGGAGCTCCTAGAACTTGGGGAAGACACTGATTTCTGCCTGGATGATGGCTCTACAATTAGCTGTGGAATGAATGGATCAGTGATGGCTCTAGCCCATGTGAGGAATGAATGGGATGCACAGGTCACGAGGGCTGATGGTCAGAAGGTAAAGGGTAAACAAAAATTCAAATGTGGCCAGTGTTATGACTACTTACTAATGGAAACTGTGTAGAATACATATGAGCCTGAGTAATTTGCAGGTCATGTGAAAACCAACTTTTTATTTGCATGGACGATGATACTTTCATAACATCTGTAAGGTGGTGCTGTTTGAATTGTGTAACAAACTAGATTCTGCATACTGCAGGACTAGTCATGGGCAGAGTCTTAGCACCCTTTTCCTCAAAGCCGAATACATCCCCTCTTAAAAAAGTGGAAAGGAGGCCAAATGGCATTCTTTCTCTCACATATACTTTAAAACAAGAGAAAGAGTAGGATATCTGAGTGTGTGCATGTGTTGCACAACAGTAAGAATTCTGAAGGAGAATGGAATACTTAGGGAACAGAAACAGTACTAGGGACATATCTAATAGTGACCACAATGGGTGCTGTCATCAGTGTTGTTGAAAGTGATACAAAAAGCACTTGTGTCAGGCCAATGCAGGAAATACAAATATTATGTCACATTTGCAAGAACAGGGCATACCATCTCTTTATCAGACTATCTGATCGGCATTTCTAAGTTTACAGATGGTACTTATGCATGCGTACGTTTGTTTATGGCAGTTGTGGTCTCTACTAGAAAAAGATAAACCAATGAGTCTATTATTTGGAAGTTATGAGATACAATACAATTAAACAGACTCTGGTTTCTCAAGGAGAGTCTGATTTCTGCATATGTGATCTGGTGACAAATAGTCTAGGATATTATGTTCAAAAACAGACTTATCTGAATAAAGTTGCCTAGAACTTTTAATGAAATATCATGATTTGCTAAATCAGATAGCACAGAGGTGATCATTCCATGTTGGACTGGGGGTAAATTTAAACTTATTTATTGGTTTGAACCATAAATAATAATAACAAAGTCCTACCAGAGGAATTAATGCAGCCTCTGAGTGTACCACCACAGAACCAATGGCAAAAATAACAATCCAAAATGACAGGTACTGCAAACCAAAGTCAAAAGGTAGCATAAAAACTTTTAATGTGTTAGCTCTTAAGCCGCTTCATCAGACACAGAATGCAAATAGTACTTCACTTTTAAAAAAGAAGCATCCAATAAAAATGCAGTCTCAATCATAGAGTTAATGCATGAACTCAAGCATTTAAAGCTACATCACATAAAAAAACAGACCTAAAATAAAATGCATATAAAAAAGAACATATATTATTTATATCTAAATTCAATGTACTTATAAAACAAGTATATACATATAAGTTGAATACATAATAGAAAATACATATGTGTGCTAACAAAATTGCACATATATATATTTTAATATATTAACATATATTTAAATATTTAATACCTTACTTATCTAAAAATTCTGTTCTTTAAAACTGTTTTAATATAGATCCTGTCATTTAAACCCTTTCCTGAGTTACCTCATTCTATTAATCCATTTTAATTCCAGATTTTCTACCTTGTTTTCTATATCACCACCCGGGCATCTTCATATATGACTTGTAAAACCTTGAACTTGAATATATGTTCCATACCACATATAGATACATGTTTAGCTAGAGCATTAGCTTACTATTGGCTTTGGAATAAACTTGTTTTTTATCTTCATAGTAACACAGTATTTTACTTTCGTCTTTGTTTTGGATTTATTTGCTTGCTGCTAGCTGAGGATTGCCTGTTTGTTGCAGCCGTGTCAATATGGAGATTAGTTCTGCACCGGAAACAAGTTCTGCAGCCTTATCAGCTGGCTGTGTGTTGAATGATACCCTGAGTGGTTCATTTATAGTAAATGAAGAAGGAGTAATGAACCCGGTGATGGGAAGCCAGAGAAGAACAGGTTTAAATATTATTTGTAGCGAAGATTTTTAAAACGGATGTTTAGCCCCACCAGAAAACCCTTTCTGTATTGAAGAAAGGGGTGTGTTTGAAGAAACGCCGAGTAATGCCCTCAATTTACAAGAATGTTTTCGCACACTAGAAAATGACTTTTCTATGCTCAAATACTTTCAGTGGGATACTTTATTTTTTGACAACAGTTTAAAAGTTAAACAAGTCCCAAAGGGACTAAGAATAAAGAATCTGCCAGCTGGGAAAGACCTGCCTAAAGATCTAACTGACAAATGGCTGGAGATTAATCAGAAGGCAGGGCTTCAGTATATGGAAGTGCTTTGTGACTTTAACAACAGTAAAATTGTGCAACTAACTGAAAAGTTAAAAACGAACTATGTCAAGATAAAATAAATTACTTCTGTTGAACACTTCAATAGTAAGATGGCCTTTATACAAGAAAACTTGCTGAAGTTAAATGAAGAGCTCAGCAAGAGGAAAACTAAGACATTTTTAAGAGATCGTAATGAGTATGCTGGGGGCGTGGCATTAGCATATGGATTACAGCTTCAGAGCAGTATACAGAATAATGAGATGACGGGGAATGTTACATCAATGGAAGATGATGTGAATACGCTTAGAAGATCAGAGAGGCTGAATAGCAGGGCCAATAACCAAGTAACTGGTCAACAAAGTGCAAAAACAACTGGAACTATGTTCAACAGCAAAAAAAGAATACAGCACCTGAACAAGCACTGAGGCCGAAAATTAGAGATGCCAACCAAACCAACCAAACGAGTGCAATGTCCCAGCCCAAGGGAAACCAAATAACTGAATGTCAACAGACTATAGACGTGTATCAGAGGATTGATAACCGGCAAAGATCTTGGGCCCAAGTAACAGCAGCAGGAAATCAGGAGAGATTCAACCATCCAAATAATTACCAACAACAACAGCAAAAAAACAGATATGGCAGGAGAGGGCCAGGGAAGAAATGGAACAGAAAGAAGCAGAAAGAAACAATTCTGGAAGACATAGGTACAGTCAATTTTAAAATTATAAATTTATCTAGTAAAAAATTAACTAAAGATGACTGTTGTGTGCTGAGCAATGGGTGGAACTTTGCCCCAGCTCAAAGAGCAAACACATTGACTATGATCAATGAAATTAGAGACTATGTCAGAAAACTTAATTTAAATGTCTTGTTTGGATCTCAGAGGCAAAGTAATATTGAATTTTATAAGCCGAGTTGTTACAATCCGCCCTTAATCAAGGAATTAGAAATGTTTTTGAATGTCTGTGAGTCACAAATGTTGGGAATGTTAGATAGTGAAACTATGTTTAAATATTATAATCTAAAAAGGAAAGAAAAGGAATGTTTTGATGCATTAATCAAAAATGAAGAAGTATTAGTCTTTAAAGCTGACAAAGGTAGAGCAATGGTGCTGTTGGATAGAAATGTATATGAACAAAAAATGGGGGAAATGTTAACAGGTAATACATTCTATAGAATTGTTAATATGAAGGAAGTGAAAAAAGGATACAGACGGATTGATTCCTGTATAGAAGAATGGTTCTATACAGGAAGAATAGATGAAAGAATAAAGAGAAATCTATCTAACACTATCCCTAAAATCCCAAAGATCCATAAAAACTTAGATTCACCACCCTTAAGACCAACAGTAGTAAGTAGAAACAGCAAAACTGAAGGAATGTCAGTATTTGTCTACAGAAGATAGTGCCGAAAAGTAAAACCTATATAAAAGATAGTTATGATTGTATGAAGAAGATAGAAGGGATCCATGTATTAGACTCACATATATTAGTAACTTTAGATATCAATTCTCTGTACACTATGATCCCAAATAAAGAGGGAATGGAAATGGTTATAATTGAATTATTAAAATATAAAGAGTTTTCTCTGAGTACTGTGGGACTGCTGATGGAGATGATTGATTTAGTTCTGAGTTATAATTACTTGGATTTCTATCAGCAGAAGTAAGTTCAGACGAATGGAGTTGCAATGGGTGCAGCCCTAGCCCCAAGTTATGCAAATCTTTTTATGCAAGGCTGGGAAACTGCCAATATATTGGAAAGTGAGTTTAATAAATATATAGTAAAGATATTATGTTTTATTGATGATGTTCTTTTACTATGGGGAGGTTCCAAAAATGAGTTCGAAAAATTTCTTAATTACATCAGTATTGTTTGTTCTTATTTAAAATGTTCCTACGGTTATAGTGTAGATAAAATTTATTTTTCAGATCTTACTACATATAAAGATGGGAGCAAACTTATTTCTAAAATATATATAAAAAGACCTTCAAAACAATATGTATTTGCATTATTCCAGCCTACATCCAAGGAAATCTAAAATAAATATAATTAAAGGACAGTTAAAAAAGGATAAGTAATTTAACAAAAGAAGACAATCTGAACAAAAATGTCTGCAAAAGAATGCAAACAAGAGGGTATCCACAAGGAGAAGTAGAAGTTTTATTCAAAGAAGATCTAGAAAAACGAAAAACAAATGTAGTTCATAGCAGCAGCATTGATAGCAGTAATGTAGAAAATAGCTTCAGGACAGCATTAGCAGTACAAAATAACACTGATTCGAACACAATAAAAATACTGTAAGGAGAAGCTGGGGGATTTTGAAAGGTAATAGAGAAATTGTGGAAAAAGGTAGGAAGTGAACCCAGGTTTGTGCAAAAAAGGGCCAAAAATTAAAAAGATTATTTTCAAAGTAAATTAAATAGGCCAAAAGAAGTTGAGTCTAAGACAGGGATGGTAAAATGTTATAATTGTAATTACTGCCAATATTTATTTACCGACAGCAGTGAATTGTTAGTTGGGAAAACAGTAGTACAAGTCCCTGGTAGGTTTACATGTAAAGTCAAAAAGGTAGTGTACTTATTAATGTGTTTTGAATGCAGATCATTCTATGTAGGGAGAACTAAGCGAGAACTATGCAGAATAATTTATGAACATAATTATGCAATTACACATGGAGACATGAATGCTGTGAGTAAACATTATATAGAGAAGAAATGTAAAGTCAATTTTAAATGCATAGTATTGGATGTTCTAAATTCTGAATATAATACCATCAATGTTGAAGAAGAGTTAAGTTGGTTAGAATATTGTTGGCAAGTGAGGCTTAATGCATGCTTCCCTCCAGGATTAAATAATAGGGAGGAGTTTATAATGTATTTAAAAAGGAAGGGGCTAAAACATTAGGTTAATATTATGTTAATATTTATATTAGTATGTATTTTGTAAGCTGTTTTATAGTACATGAATTTTAGGATGACTGTATGTTTAAATTATAATTATGCAATGAGCTATTAAGCATATAAATTGTTTTATTTCAGTGTGAAGCCTTAGTCTGAAGACATCTCCGATTGAGGAGACGAAAGCACTTACTATTGGTTTTGGAATAAACTTGTTTTTTATCTTCATACGGAAACAACATTTTCCTTTTGTCTTTATATAGGAAGGAATGCCATAGGAGTAATTATCTTCATAGGCAGAGTATGCTCCCTCCACCCATTCATCGTAATATAGTTAGTAATCAAGGTTTACGGGCATCCAGACTGAATGTTAATGATTCAGATTTTGCAAGAGAAATAGATCTTTTACATGACATGTTTAAGCAGAGAGGATATAGTACATATGATATAGATACAGCAATACATAGTACATCTCGTAAACGTAATAAAGGGGGTAAACCTTATTACTCAGCAGGTCCATGGCCTACCCAACATGAGAAAAGGAGAAGGGAGGGACATTTAAGAATGCCTATTACGTATTCTAGTAATATACATCAGACTGAGGAAGTCATAATGAGAAATTGGCCGATTTTGGCTGTTGATAAGGAAGTGGCTTCAATAGTAGGAAATAAGCCTAAATTTGCATATAAGAACAAAAAGAATTTAAAGCGGATGCTTTGTTATCCACAAACTATACCACATAATATTAGTCCTAGGGCTCAGCCAGGTATATTCCCTTGTACTAAATGTAATTGGTGTAGGTGCATAGACTCCACAGATAAATTTATGAGAGTTATAAGAATACAAGCTAGAGCTAACTGTGACACCAAGCATATAGTATATTTAGCTGTATGCCAGGAATGTCAAAGTTTTTATATTGGGAAGATGGACGGTAGGTTAAGAGATAGGATTCGTGAGCATATCTATAGTATTAATAATTCAATACAAAGTAATGCTCTAGCTAAACATGTATCTATATGTGGTATGGAACATACATTCAAGTTCAAGGTTTTACAAGTCATATATGAAGATGCCCAGGGTGGTGATATAGAAAACAAGGTAGAAAATCTGGAATTAAAATGAATTATTAGAATGACGGGCAACTCAGGAAAGGGTTTAATTGACAGGATCTGTATTAAACCAGTTTTGAAGAACAACATATTTAGATAAGCGAGGTATTAAATATTTAAGTATATGTTTATATATATATATATATATATATATATATATATATATATATATATATATATATATATATATATATGTATATATATATATATATATATGCAATTTTGTTAGCGCACATGTATTTTCTATTATTTATTCAACTTATATGTATATACTTGTTTTATAAGTACAATGAATTTAGATATAAATAATATATGCACTTTTTTATATGCATCTTATTTTTGGTCTATTTTTTATGTGATGTAGCTTTAAATGCTTGAGTTTATGTATTAACTATATGGTTGAGACTGCATTTTTATTGGATGCTTCTTTTTTAAAAGTGAAGTACTATTTGCATTCTGTGTCTGATGAAGCAGCTTGGATTGCTGTGAAAGCACTAACACATTAAAAGTTTTTATGCTACCTTCTGACTTTGGTTTGCAGTACCTGTCATTTTGGATTGCTATTTATTGGTTTGTTTGTATTTGATCACAAGAGAAAATCATTGATCTAGATGGACAGATTCCAGGCTCAGCCTGGGTGGTTACAGAGACAAAAGAACAACTGTTCACTTTACAAATACATAATAATTCCACAATTGTTTTTAATACACATGTCAAAGCATAGCAGTACTGTCATCAATATTACAATTTAAAAGTGAACAGACATAGGCAGACTAGCTTTATTAACATATTAATGCAAATACAGTATATGCAACAGTATATCAGTAAGAAACACAACTGAATTCACATATGCAGCTCACAAGTGAAGTAGTCTGCAGTGGGTATATTACACAGTGAGTGGTTATGAACCTCTAAGATGGAGGAAGAGAGATTACCTCACGAAAAGCACCTGCATTGGAAATCTTTGAGGAGATTTATTCTGAGGTGAGACTTGAATTTGGGAAAGGAGGTTAAACCTTTTTTGTATGGGGGTGTGGATTGCCAGAGTTTTTGTTCTGAACATACAGAAGTTGTGCTTTGCTCCCTTAGTAGATTTAACTTGATCACACTCAGCATTGTAGCTGGATGTCTTTGTCCTCAAAGGTTGCAAGCTGTAATCTTAACAGTAATGTTGTCAGTTGCAGGGGAGATAAATGTTTCTAAATGTAAAAGCATAAATAAATAAAAGCCTGCTGAAGGGTCAGCACTTGTTTGACAGGTAGGTATTTTGATGTTGAGATTGTTAGACAGTGTTGATGATGTTGTGGACAGAGAGTAACGAATCAGTGCAGCACTTCAGCATTTTTGTTTGAAACAGCTGAAATTGAGGGAATGCTATATTTATGTGGAGAGACAAATTCCTTTACCTATGTTGGATCTTGCATCAAAAGAGAGAAAATACAAAACCTTTTTGGCTTCTACACTATATTGTCAAACTTTTTCACATGTAGTACACTATCTCAGACAATTCCTTAAACACCCCAAACTCTTTCTTTGGCAATTCAGAGTCAAATCACTCTCAGCACCATACACATTGCAAACATCAATTATACATTAATAAGTAAATAACATTACGCAGATGTGACAAAAGTCCTTCAGGCTAACATGTACGTACTTTTCCTTCCATTGAAATTAAAAAATTCCTCACTTAACCACATAATTCTTACAGTTTTAATGGTTTACCTTTATAAAGCCAAATCACAGTGGTAGAAATGCTCATATGAGCGACTCATAACCACGAAAGTGAAAACAGCGATAGTCCTTAATGTTCGAAAAACAGCAAATCGAAAAGCAGATTTGCTGTTTTTCGAACTTTAATGTCAAACGAAAAAAAAAGAAGTAACACCCCCCACTTTAATATTTTAACTCTGAGATTGCACTACAGTGGGGAAAGGGACCATTTCCCAAACCCCACAATAGTGCAATCCGCCCCACTATGTCGAATGTGCAATGAGCGAATATCACTGTGCATTCACTCATTGCACATTCAAACCTTTTCTCGTTTGGCGTTTGCAAACTTTGCAAACAGCCTTTAGAACAATTGCTGTTTGCCCGAGTGTGAATCGCCTTTCTAAAGGTAAACCAATTTTAACATGTCACGCAATAAGCCTGGCTCATTCTTACAGGTCCAAGTTCAAAGCAGAAAACTTAATATAATGAAAAGTGTGTAATCTGGGGAAAACATTTCGTGAAACTTTTTGCCCCCCACCCCATGCTTGTCAGCCATCTAGCTGGTTACCACAATCTGAGCCACATTAATCATCTTGAGAATTGCCAGTTCATGGTACAGATATCATACAGGGAGCTATCAGAACATTTTTTATTTGCAGCCATAATACCCCCGCATCTAATAAGAGTGCTCAGGTAAGGAGGTGCAACTGGTACAAAATGGGAAAATTATGTGCTTTCAAGAGTAATAATAGCCCTTAGGATGACCCATATTAAGCATATGGCTCCCACCAGGTTATTGTTTTCCACCCTAGATTCATTAGTAGATAACATGCCCTGAGACATGCTCTGTGACATGCCCTGAGACATGCCCCGAGATATGCTCTGTGATATGCCGTGAGACATGCCATGAGACATGCCCTGAGACATGCCCTGTGACATGCTCTGTGGCATGCCGTGTGACATGTCCTGAGACATGCCCTGTGACATGTCCTGAGACATTCTTTTTCACATGCTGTAAGACATGTTCTGTGATTTGCCTTAAGACATGCCCTGCAACATGTCTTGCAACATGTCCTGCAACACGTCTTGCAACATGTCCTGTGACATGCCCTGTAACATGTTCTGTGACATGGCCTGTGACATGACCTGTGACATGCCCATGACATGTCCTGTGACATGCCTGTGATATGCCCTGTGACATGCACTATGACATAGCCTGTGACATACTCTGTGACATGCCCTGAGACATGCCCCCAGACATGCTCTGTGACATGCCATGACATGCCCTGTGACATGCTCTGTGGCATGCCATGTGACATGTCCTGAGACATGCCCTGTGACATGTCCTGACACATGCTTGTCACATGCTGTAAGACATGTCCTGTGATTTGCCCTAAGACATGTCCTGCAACACGTTTTGCAACATGTCCTGTGACATGCCCTGTGACATGTTCTGTGACATGGCCTGTGACATGACCTATGAGATGCACTGTGACATACCCATAACATGTCCTGTGACATGCACTGTGACATGCACTGTGACATGCCCTGGGACATGCCTTGGGACATGCCCTGGGGCATACTCTTCACCTTCTACCTTGGAAGACATGAGTAGATATCTGCTCTACTAGTCTGAATGCTATTCAAACCCAGAATGGCCAGGCCATAGTCAGGGCTCCATAGCTCTACACCCACAGCCAGCTTAAAAAAGGAAAAAATCAATACTGAAGGAAATGTACTTTCAAATTCTAAACTAAAAGCATATTTGGTTTCTGAGGCATCAACAATACTATATGAAAGGTGGTTTCAGATTGCAAACTAACATGCATACTGGGTTTCTGAGTGAAATTTTAGTAACTGCTCTCATGCTGTGTACAAGAACCTCACTGGACTCAATGATACATCAGAAAATTATCTGTTTTGAGGTGATATTCACCTCCCTCCAAAAATAAATAAATAAATAAAAGAAAATAAAAATTATAAAATATGTTTAGGTGTTTGCAGTTTCTCTGTTTGGTTGATTTCACATAACAAGCTCCATACTGTTTTCTTTATTCACATACTATTTATATTTTAATCATGTTTAACATAAGGTTGCATCATGTTTTTGGTATGTCATGCAATCTTATGAGTGTAGTACTGAAATTGTTTCTGTGAATACTTAAAGTCATAGGAACAGTTGCAACTTTTTTTTTTTTTTTTTTTTTTGTGAAGACAGACCGGGAGCCACAGCAGGATTCAGGAGGATGGCCATTTGGTTGGACAGAAATTGCTGACCTTCTTTTCTTAGTTGTGGATAACAAGTCTATCCATCCTAACAGTCTACAGAAACCAGCTGCAAGGGATTTTGTTTTTACTGATTTACAGCAATGTAAGTATCAAACTGTGCTGTCTATATATATATGTGTGTGTGTGTTGTTTTTTCAGTAACTGTCTGAATGGTCAGTGTTATGAATGAATTCCATCATCTTAAATCAGGAAATCTGGAGAAAACTTAAAATGGGAGAACCAAGCCCCAGAAATAGTAACATATTTTAAATATTGCTCTTATAAACTTAGAAAGTTGCTGGAATAACTAGATTTGTGTTAGCATGCATTTTCTGAAGGATATGAACTCTGAGAAATCTGGACAAAGCTGAACATGGTGGGGGTGGGGGGAGACAAAGGCCCAAAAATAGGGACAGATTTAAATGCTGCTCTTATAAACCTAGAAAGTTGCTGGAATGACTGGATCTGTGTTAGCATGCATTTTCTGAAGGATATGAACTCTGAGAAATCTGGACAAAGCTAAACATGATGGGGGGGGGGGGTAAAGGCCCAAAAATAGGGACAGATTTAAATGCTGCTCTTATAAACCTAGAAAGTTGCTGGAATGACTGGATTTGTGTTAACATGCATTTTCTGAAGGATATGAAGTCTAAGAAAGAAAAAAATATGGACAAAGCCAAACATAATGGCCAGAGGCATAGTGATAGAGACTGATTTTAAATATTGCTCTTATAAACATATAAAGTATTAGTTGCAAAGTTTGTCAATGTTTTGCACACTCTTTTTGATTAGGTTATATTTCATGTGGCTGTTAGAGCACTTAAGTTTTAATAACCGAGAGTATTTTCTACAGTTCAGTTGCATTACATGCTGAGATTAACTTTGATTTGAGATCACTGGTAACATAAGTACTATAATCTGAAGTTAAATAAAACCATACAGGATCAGATCAAAACAGTACTAGCACAGCGGACACTGCCGGTCCCTTTGCTACAAATAGGTCAAACATAAATCACTGTGTAGCTATTTTATTGTTAAGCATGGTAGGTGAATTCATGACTGTAATGTAATTACCTTTCTTTTCGTGTGCTGCTCATACAGTGGTAACTTCAGATCATCTGGAAAACTCTGTGGCTATTTCCCTAATGGTAGGAATTGTGTGTGGTGGGAAGAGGATCTGTCTGACCTTTGCACAAAAGGTGGGGTACATTTGGTGCCTAGGATATGACTTCTAAGTTTGCATTAAGGTACAAGTAAAATCCTCTACAGATCACTATAAAACTATTTAGTTATCTGTACAGAGCCAGCCTTTTAAGATGCTGAATTCAGAGGTGCTGACTGGAAGCTCTCCCCTTTCACTGCTGCCTCCAGACTTGTTCAATTACAGCTGGTCATCAGTGTGTTACTGTGGTGATGTTCGGCTCAGTACACTGCATGCTATACTGGCTGAAGTCAGTTTGTTATTGAATTAACATTTTCAGCTGACAGGTTTTTTTTTTGGGAAGTTGTAACATGCAGTGGTTGTACTGACACGCTTGAAAGCTCCTAAAGATGTGGAGTCAAACTCAAAGCTATGCTGGACTGTAAGCTGTGAGGATAGAATTGCAGCCTGTTTTTAACTGAGTACATTATTACCTGAAAGATTAGTGATATACCAATGGAAGAAGTGCAGCCTCAAAGTAGCTTCAGTTTGTTCATGTGTAATGCACCAGTCTGGCATTTTGCATCATACTTGCTCGATTTGGGTGTTATGCTGATGTTGCAATCAGTTTCAAAATCTGCTTAATTTAATACGTAACATGCAGTGGGTGTACTGCCATTATTAAAGGTGTGGAGTCAGATACAAATGTAGCAGAAAGATTTTGCCAAGCTGTTTTTTTTTTCTCACTAGCAGTTTTTGCTGCCTTGCATCTTATTTTACGGCTTATTCTGAAATATTCATGCTAACTTGCATTGAGAACAGTGACTCAATACTCTACAGCAGTTACATTGAAAGGTGTCCCATTTGAATTGTATCAGCTGTACTATAGTACTTCTGTTTACACTTAAGTTGTCTGATACTGCAGTGGTATGTTTGAGGGTGAATCGGGTGTTTGTATGAAATGGATGGTACAACTGAATAGGAAAACTATATGTGTAGTGACTTAAATTGTCCTCTGAGAATGAGAGTGTGTAGTCACACTTGTGGTTTATAACTGACAACCCTGTTGTAACTGTTACCTAAATATTTTCTAATTACATACTGGAGGGAGACTTTCTTTGATAATCTGTTTGCTGGTATAGGCTGACATTTTGCTATATATGCTGCTCATGGAGGTGCTGCACCGAAAGCTCTGATCTGTTGTAAAGCAAGCTAAGATTGAGTATCCTGTTAAATGGAATATAAATGATGCTTTAAATAACTGACAGCATTGACTATACATAGTGTACTTACTGCTACAGTCTGCTATTTTATTTATTTACTTATGGACATTTGATTACCAGGAAAGTCCAACTGGGTAGAAGACTATTTTTAGTGGAGGCCCAGGGAGAAAGGCTCCAAATTATTACAAAACATTTTAAGAACAGTAATTTTACAATCTTCAAAAATAAAACAATCTGTACTTTAAATAATTATAACAAATTAGATGTAATATGAAAACACTGGTTAAGAAACAAGTTATATGACAATCATATAATACTTTTTTAGACAGTTTGTAGAGAAATTACAGGTAAGTTAGTCTAATGCAAAGATAAATTGAAATGTGAAGTGAGATAAAAACAGGCTTATGCTATATTTAGAGAGGAAGTCAGGGAAGATAATTAAGTAGCAATAAGGAAGTAAGTGAAGAAGGGAGAGTAAGGCGGTATAAGGACTGAAAAGATACTTGTTTACATTTAAGGATATAGCTTATCTTGGTTTTTGCACTATGCTGCAGAAAATAGTTGCCAACAATGTCACTTGAGCTATGAATACCTCAGAAGTAAGAATCCTATATTTCACCACATAACTATATTTTCAGTTATAAGATGTAGTGATTACAATAGCATGTGTTTTAAAAAAAAGAGTTGAGCTGCGGAGTCCAATTTAGAGGTGTGCGCTGCACTGGAAGTGGTAAAGCTAGAGCTGTAGTCTTTTTGTATCTGATTTGTATGTTTTGTAATGACCTACCAAAGGGAAAAAGCCTTTCAAAGACTGACTCCAATGGCTTTAGTTCATGTACTGACTGTCATAATTTCTAGAATTTTGAGCCCATCTCTAAGAAAATTGCAAAGAATAGGTGCAAAAGTTTCATCAGCAAATCAAGAAGTATTTCAAATATTAGAAGGTAAGGCCTTATTTATAAGTTAAAAAAGGAAATACTTAGATGAGTATTGAAGTATAACAATAGCAAAGAAGTAAATGTCATGTAAACATGTGTAGCTGTATTTCAGAAGGCATAGTACATGTAAACATGTGTAGCTGTATTTCAGAAGGCATAGTACATGTAAACATGTGTAGCTGTATTTCAGAAGGCATAGTACATGTAAACATGTGTAGCTGTATTTCAGAAGGCATAGTTACATGTAAATGTGTTGCTATATTTCAAAAGGCATAGTTACATGATTGTGCTGCTACATTCCCTGTGCTGCTTTAGCATGACAATTTCATATCATGGTGAGTTTCACCACACTATATTGAAATGGGAAAGCTTGCAGTGCACTTTTCAGGGTTTTTTGACCGTTTTCCTTCACTGAGGTGTGACCCTGAAGTTGGTATACAAAATATGATTTTTCAGCTCACTATTTTTGGCATGTGATTTGCTACAATAGTGAGCTGAAACCATTTCAGAAGTTCAAGTTCTTATTGCTCCTCTACTCTGATTTCTTATAATTCACCTGGTTATTTTACACGTAGTAAGACATTTGTAGTATATGCAGCAATCTGTATAGTCTGTGATGCTTTTTATACTGGAAAGACCAACAAGGGGTTAAAAAGCAAGCTCTGTGAGCTTTGTTATATTGTTTAAAAAATAAAAGTGCAATTAATGCACTTTATAAGCACTTCATAGCATGTAGTAATTTCAAAATATTTGTATTTTACATTTCTGATTACAAGAAAGAAGGTTTCAAAAGGGGAAATAGGGAGAATGAGGTTGGATACAAAAAGTGTCACTAGCAAGAGAAGTCTGCTTGCAAACATTATGTCACTTGCCAAGCCGGGTTTTAGGTGTAAGGTTTGTTGAACTATTTATGCTTTCCCCATTCTGTAACTAGCACTTTAGTGGCCAGCTCAGCAGAACAACCCCCCGCCCATTATTTAGTATGAATACAGATATGCTGGATGGTCCCACTGTGTCCTCTCCTCTCTTGTATCCCCCTTTGTTTTTTTCATTCAGCACTTGTTAGGATCAATGTGGTGTAGAGGTGCAATACTAACTTGTCAAGTACAGGCATGTGACTTTACGGCTGTGGACTAAACTACTTCATCTGAGGTTTCTGGTAGGAGCAGAACTGTACAGGTCCTGTGCTGGGTTGGTAAGATCAAGGAACCAAGCAGGCATGCGGCACAATAGGCTGGGTTACACTGACCAGCCTCAGCATATGAAAGAGCTTGGTGAAGGACAGAAGTTTGTTGTCATTTGTTTAATATTTACTATCATAATTAGTTGCACTGGGTTATATACTGTAGTGACTGGGTCGAGATGGGGGACGCATGTAAGTTTTTTTGAAATTCTAACTACAGAATTATTTTAATTTTCTTATTTTCATGTGCCCCATCATACAAACATGTGCGCATATAAAATATATTGAATGAATGCAGTATCCCCCTGTAAACTCATGAGTTTGTAAGCTAAGACTATGTAAGTAAACTTTTCTTGAACTTTCATGTAAACAGATTTGGTTAATTTTAAATGTTTTTTAAAAAGAAGAAATGTGAGAAAATTAATTATATATTTTTCATTCTTAAGTAATAATTTTTAATTGTTTGATTTTTTTAAGAATTATTTTTCATTAGTACATAATTTTTAAGCATGTAATTTTTTAAAAGTGCCATAAGATGTTTGATAACAAACCAATTTGTCCAGGGACATCTTCGTAGGGGGGCGGGTAGACAAATATAGTAGTGGGAATTAAGAGGGTAGGGGGTATGAAAGGGTTAAATGGGAATGAAGGATGACTGGCAGGAAATGTGGTAAGGGTAGGGAGGGGCTTAAGGGGTTTATGCAAGTCTAACTGGGTAAGGAATCACATTGTTGTGTGAACATGCTAGATCGCAGGTTATGTCTGAGATGACCTGTAAGTACTGTGGTGTTTGGTAGGCCTTAGGTTTACTGGTAGTGGGTGGGTAGAGGTGAGTAATGCTTACTTGGTATAGAAGGTATGATGGGTCCACTGGGCTTTTACTTTGATTTCCAGGAATAATATAATATAGATGAATCTCAGCATGATTTGAAAACTGCTGAAATAGCATGCACGTGCATTTGGGGGAAGTGGACACTCATTAAACTGTAGTCTTTTCAATTGGTATTATCAAGCACATGGCAAATGTCTAGTCTGCAGGGGCCTCATGGTGATCAAGGTTACAAGTACAAGCTGGGATCATTTTACAGCATTAAGAAATTATGACATGGCTTGTAGAACAGTGCATAAATGACGATTGTGGGTGAGGCTCATCGGGGTTACGAGGGAGTTCAAGCATTTTGTGTTAGTCTAATGGTGGTGGGCATTTAGAGTTGAAAGGTTGGATTATGTGTTTTGGTGGGGTACTGGTCTGGTGTTTGGTCTTTTAAGACCTTCTTGCCTCTAAGGGGCTTGCTTGTTACTGATTACTAATAATTTAACATGGTGTGTAGGTAAATCATGGAAGCACAATCTGCAGGGCTTAGGAATCACGGCTGTTGGTGGTACCACCACCAAAAAAAATTATATGTCTCCATGTCTATGAGCCCCTCAAGCAGTAAATCATTTAAGCAGATTTGTATTTTCTTGTACACAATGTTGACTTCATTCAAAGACACTCTAGCATAAGTTTCTCCATCATTGAGTTGTTTTAAAGGATGTTGTTGGATGCCAGTAACCATGCAGGGTTAAATGACATGGTATCTTTAAAGCTAGTTCTGAACCTCAGGTCTGCTAAATTATAAACCACAATAGTATAACAACAATTATTACATTAAATTAATTATAGAACAATATTTATATAAATATTTATATATTTTATATAGTCAAGTTTATTTATGTAATCATTCTTGCTTTTTCCACTAGATGGTGCTATTTCATGCTACCTTATTTTACCATTGTTTACATGGTTTTATGTTTTTTATAAAATATTTATTGTTTTATAACATGAGTATTTTATGTGGACAATTCACACAATACACCCTACTTGATGAATTTTACATTACAAAAGTTTTAAGATTGATTTCATGTTACAGGTTTTATTTCAATCATCTCATACATTCTGTATTTGAATTCATTTAAATTGAACCTTCATTGTTAATTGTTTAATTGATCAATGCTTCTTATTGGTTAATTTCCATTTGAAAATGTATTTAACATGGCTTTTGGGACAATACATGCCTATCTGATGAAGTTTGTAAGACAAAAACGTAAGGAGAACTGGTTTTACAACGTTTATGTGCTTGATGTGCTTTGTGCTTTTAAACCACTGTGTTCGTTTGCATTTTGGATTAAACTTCTGTCGAGAGGACCAGCTGGTTTCCGGTGCTTTTCTACAGGTTATTAGTAACTTTTGGGCATTTTCAACAACTTTTATATGTTTAAAGTTACATTGTTGACTACTGCAGCTGGCCATGCAGTTTGTTTTGCTCCTGAATAGTGTGAGAGTAATTTGTGAGGAATGTTTTGTGGTGCTGGCTTGTTGACATACTCCTGGGGCTGTTTCACTTCACATTCCTCTTGGCGTTGTGATCATTGGGGGGAGAGTGGGGGATTAGTGCTGGTGAATTAAAAAGAAAAGAATGAAACAGTTTTGGATGACTTCAGTTGTTCACACAATGGCAAATCCATTTGGCTCGGGATCTGCTGGCTAGAATTATTACTGTCTGGGTCTGTGCCATGTCTTGTACATGAATTGCTTAGATGAATGGAATAATGATGAGAGGGAAGGGATGTTTTCTGCCATATGGGTTTTCACAGGGGGTTTCTGATGTATGCCTCTCGCCTGTCGCTGACTTTCAGGGACATTACTGACGGACTTGGATTTTCATTTAGACCTTCTTGCTCTGTTCTGGAGTTTCTGCCTTTTGGTTAAGGGTGGTGAATTCTTGGTGGTTGCTTCCTTTCACTGAAAGTGGTAGAGCCTGAGTTCGGTGTTAGGACCTTTAGAGTCCTGATGGGCATACCTTTCAACTTTTCAGATTTTGAAGGGTGTACACATTTCACCTCATACTTTCAGTCCATTTTGCATAGAATTGTGGTTTTCTGGTCAAGCTTTGACAAAGCATTGAGAGTTAAATTTAGGAGTTTCAGACTTTATACCCATCCGAAAATTCATGGTAATGCAGAACCTATTTTAGCAAGTTTCTAATTTTGTAGGAGTTATATGTAGGTATGCTTATTCCCCCATGATTTGCTGAGGTATGGTTATGGTTTTGACACAGAAGGTAGGTTTACCCCTCGCTTAGTTAATGTGCACATTTACTGGTACTAGTCTGGCAGCTTGCACTGTAAGTAAAGTTATTGACTCAGTTTATCGTTGTTCCTTTAATCCTTCCTGACACTGGTGGCTTTTGATGAAAGATGGTGATTTAGTCTTAATATATCATTACAATGGTTATGAGTTATGGTCTTCATTACTTTTGAAACTGTATGTTACCTTGAAGTGCAGGGGTACACTATGCATGTGTAGGGTCAGAAATGCAAGAGTACATACGGTGGTTTTCTTTTGGCAACTGGAAGAACAGCAGAGCCTGGTGAGGCCCTGAGAAAAAAGAGGAGATGGTCAGGGAAGTCACATGGAAAGCAGATGCAGCATTTGAGGCACACTGTCACAGGGGATGTGTCCATCATTGGGGCACAGCATGATGTGTTTGCAGGTAATGAGTTCAGAGAGTGGAAGTACAAAGTTTGCATCAGCTGGTGTTTTGAAGGAAGGGGTCTTGACAGTTAGCCTTTTAGTGCATGACTGGTTAAGCAAGCACCAGGGTAGGTAAGGGGGGTGTTTTAACTGTTCACTTACTGCTTTATTTAAAGAAAAGGTTTGGAACGAGGGGTGGAAGTGGATCATTTGAATTAATTGATGTGGATGGGATTCAACGTCTGCTGGAAGCAGAACTTGCAAACAGTAATGATAGGAGAGAAATGGGGGTTAAACTTCATTAGGTGTTGGGTTTCATTTATTATATGCAGGTATGGTTGGAAAAGTATACTACCGTGGCCTTGCCAATTTTGGTAAAGCTACAGGGATGGGATGGGAGCCTTTTGGCACATTTCTGTGGGATGGCCTTTTAGCAGATGGTTAGGGTTGTTCATGGAGACTTGCTTTTGTTTACAAATATGATAGGAGGTGTTAGGGTGTGGGGCATAATATGAGGGATTTGGTTTGTGGGCTTGTTGGGCAGCACTGCTGGATTGGTTACATTTCTGTTGCACCTGCCTCTGGGAAGGAATTTGGTGGGAAAGCTTTAATTATTTGTCAGGCTTGGGAACAAGGTAAGGTAGTTCAGTTGGTTAAGAAGGATTCAGCTGAGAGTAGTACAGTTGCACGGGTGACAAGGGTATCTGAACTTGCTAAATCTTGGTCGGGGGTTCATTGGCTTGCAGGACTGGCGTAGGTAGGGTTGGGGTAGGGCATTGCTAGAGTGGTTAAATTTGGGTTGCAAGATGTTGGCGCACTTGTTATAAGGAAGGCTTATGGTAGGGAATTGCCATAGTGGTTAAATTTGTGGTGCAATTGCTTGTGGGAAGGAGTTTGGTGGGAAAAATGTCATTATTTCTCTGGCTTGGGAACAAGGTGAAGCAGTTCACTTGATCAAGGAGGAGTTAGCTGTGAGTAGTATAGTTACATGGGTGACAAGGGTATGTGAACTTAATTCTGGTTGGCGGTTCATTGGTTTGAAGGGTTGGGATAGGTTTGATAGTGTGAAGTTTGACAGACATTTGCTGCTGACAAGATAGCTTCTGTTTTGAAGGTTGGATTTGGTAAAGGAAGTTTATTGGGCTACAGTTCATGTGGCATTTTCTTTAATGGATGTATTGAAGTCATTCGGAAGGTGGTTGTTGGTCAGCAAATGTTATGTCGTCATTAAATGTTTTCTTGTTTATATTGGGTAGTTGGTGTGATGGCAGGACTGCTATTATATTGATTGGAAAGGAAGTTTCATTTTGGACATTAATATGTACACTGGGCAGTAAAACAGAGCTGTAGTTAAGCATGATGGTGTGCAATTCTACTTGCATGGTTTTGCATGGCATGGGTTTAGTGTTTTGGCAGGTCGTCATTGTGAAGCTATTATTGGTAGTTAGGTAAGTGAGAATTTAGCTAATATACAGAGGTTATGCTAGTTTATGAGGTTATAGTTTGTTATGTTAGCACTGAAGATGGATCGGTTGTTTAATTTCAGCTATTTAGGGAATTGGCTACTTTGACTAGTTATGTGATAGGGCTTTGGGAGGTGATGATACGGATACAGTCTGGTTAGACAGGATGGAGCACACCGAATGATGTTTGGCTTAATGCCTGTTAATGAGCAGTTAGGTTGTTGGAAGTTTGGTAGGAGAGAGGTGGAACAGCCTGGTCAGGCTGGTGGGCGAAGAAGAGGGGCAGGCTTCCTCTTCTGTTCTCTTCTGGTGATGGATGGTCATTTCAATGAGTTGGGAAAGGAAAGTGAGCAGTTGGACACTGCTTGATAAGTAAATAAGCAAGTGGAAGTCAGGACACTGCTTATTTGGTTGGATGTTTAATTCAATAAGTTGTAAATGAAGTGAGTGATGGGATGCTGCTTCATAAGTAAAGCAAGCGAGTGGAGGTTTGGATGCTGCTTACTCGGTCAGGATGAGCGAGGTCACGCTGTCCTGGTTAACATTACATGGATGTTTACACTGGGATTAATTTCAACTATACTATGTTTCAGTTGTAATTAATAAATATTGGCTAACAAAGTTATGTTTATGGAAGTTTAATAAAGGTCATCAAACGTGATTCGGTGTGATGTGTTTACTGAAGGGGATCAGGACAAATGAGGTTTGGTAAAGGGTAGGGGGGATGAAAAGATTAAATGAGTATGAGGGATGATTGGGAGGAAATGAGGTAAGGGTAGGGAGGGGCTTAAGGGGTTTATGCAAGTGTAACTGGGTAAGGAATGAATTTTGTCATACGCTTGCTACCCACACTCCCTCCCTTTTTTGGTGGAATAGTGGGATTGTGGTTATTTTATCAGTCTGGGTAGGGTTCTTTTCCTGCTCTGGTGATGGATGTTCATTTCAATGAGTTTGGAAAGGAAAGTGAGCAGTTGAACGCTGCTTGATATGTAAATAAGTGAGATGAGGTAAGGACGCCACTTATTTGTTTGGATGTATAATTCAATAAATGGCAAATGAAGTGAGTGATGGGACACTGGTGAAGATTTGGATGCTGCTTACTCATTCATAGGTTCATAGGTAGGTACTAGGCTATTGCCCCTAGGGCCTATATAAGCCTAGCCAAAAAGGTACCCTGGCTTTCGACACCCAAGAAATTATTTTCCTGAGCCCCTGTCAAGCAGAGCCACAGAAGTGATCCCTGGGTTGAATTTCCTATTTCCCATCCAATCATCAAGATTTTTCTTGAAGAGTGCTAATGAGGAGCTCTGTTTGACATAGATAGGTAGTCTGTTCCAGAGCATGGGAAGTCTCTGGGACAGGAATCTATCCCTCCTGCATGTTCTGTTTATTGTGGTGACAAGGTTTAGGTCCCTAGAGCAGGTAGCTCGGAAGGATTGGGATTTCTTTAAGTGGAGCATGTCTAACACCTCTGGGTTTGACATAGCTTTGTATGTTAGGCAGAGATCGCCTCTGAATAGGCGATATGCGACAGAGTAAACCTGGAGTTTTTTGAGACGGTCTGCGTAGGGCATCTGTTTGAGGCCAGAAATCCTCTTTGTGAGGTATTTCTGCAGCCTTTCCAGTTGTTGTAGATGCCTTGTGAGGTACATACCAAAAGGGGCATTGTACTCTATAATGGGTCTAATGAGTGATGAGTAGAGGGGAACAATGACCTCTTTTTTTCTGCATGAGAAACATTTTGTGATGAGGTGTGCCACGTAGAAGGATTTCCTGACCACTGTGGCTATGTAATTATCAAAGGAGAGACTGCTGTCCACCTGTGTCCCAAGGTCACACTTTTGGTGTTAAGTAGACTACCGCCTATGTGGTAGTTCATGAGTAAAGAGTTTTTACAAAGGGGATGACAATGCATTTTTTGGCATTGAGCTTGAGGCCATGGCTTTGACACCAGGCATCTGTCTTAGTGAGGCTCTTTTGTAGGATGTCCACATCGTTTAGAGTTTCGATTAAGGCTCCTTGTTTGCAGTCATCTGCGAACTTAGTTAACCGAAGACCTTCTGTGTTAGCCTGTACTTCAGAGAAGTAGATACCAAACAGGAGAAGATCCAGGACTGAACTCTGTGGTACTCCACTTGTCACTGGTCTGATTTGGAGTCTGCTAATTTCACAGTGTGGGTTCTGTCAGTAAGCCAGTTGACAACCCATCTTGTGACACAGGGATTTATACTTAGTTTAATGAGTTTATCTATAATTCCACAGTGGGTGATGGTGTTGAACATCTTGGCGAGATCTAGATAGGCTGTGTGAACCACCTTACCTTCATCTATGGCTTTGGTGACTGCTTCAAAACAGTATATCAGGTTTAGGAGACATGATCTGCCTTTTACAAACCTGAACTATGTGGGGTCCAGAGTTTGGAGATCTCCAATGTCTTTGTTTATGAGTTCCATGATGATACGTTCCATGGCCTTGCAGACCAGGCTCATCAGGCTAATGGGGCAGTAGTTCCCAGGGTCTGTCATGGCTCCCCCTTTATGGAGTGGGATAACCGTCGTGATGCGCCATTCAATGGACACAAAGCCTGAGGTGAGGCTATGACTGAACATGGTACTTAGGTGGGGTGCCAGTTCATTCTGTAGTTCATGTAGAAGGCAGCCTGGGATGTTGCCAGGTCCCATGGATGCTGTGTTCTTGGCTTTGGAGAGTGAGATTTTTACCTGCGCAGCAGTTAGGATGAATGAGGTCATGCTGTCCTTGTTAATATTACATAGATGTTTATGTTGTGATTAATATCAACTATACTGTGTTTCGGTTGGAATTAATAAATATTGGCTAACAAATATGTTTATGGAAGTTTAATAAAGGTCGTCAAACGCCATTCGGTGTGATGTGTTTATTGAAGGGGATCGGGAAAAATGATTTCTAATTCATATAAATGAGTGAGACTGAATGGAAATTTTGTCTTATCAAAGCCTTTCATGCAAAGATGAAAGCACTAACTTCTCATTAAATTATTGTAATTGATACAAGTTCCATGTCTTTATTTCCTCTTACCATTATTTGATTTTATTTTGAAAATATTTTAACTATATTGTGGGAAGGGGAAGGGTGAGTTTCATCATTTTAAGAATTCTTCCTTGTCAAGTTTGGGGAACCTCAGTGGTAGTATGTATATAGACAGATCAGGAGTAAAGGTTAGAGTGTCACTTAACAGTCTGCACATCAGCATATTAGCCATGCACAAATGTCACTTTTATACTTTTTTGCAGTGTATGGTGCAGAGATTTCCTATGGTTATCATTTTGTGTAATATAGATATGACAGTAAAGCTAGTAATGCTTTGCATCTTGATTAAACAAGATGCAATTTTTGTTTGTGACTTCAAAATGCTGAAAACTAAATTTGACCTTTCACCACTGTTGTGTGATCCCAGGATTGATACATATAATTATCAGGGGGTTTCACCACTGTTGTGTGAGTCCAGGATTGGTATATATAATTATCAGGGGGTTTCACCACTGTTGTGTGATCCCAGGGTTGGTATATATAATTATCAGGGGGTTTCACCACTGTTGTGTGATCCCAGGGTTGGTATATATGATTATCGGTGGTGGGGGGGGGGTTCACCACTGTTGTGTGATCCCAGGGTTGCTATATAAAATTATCAGGGGGGGTTCACCACTGTTGTGTGAGTCCAGGATTGGTATATATAATTATCAGGGGGTTTCACCACTGTTGTGTGATCCCAGGGTTGGTATATATAATTATCAGGGGGTTTCACCACTGTTGTGTGAGTCCAGGCTTGGTATATATAATTATCAGGGGGTTTCACCACTGTTGTGTGATCCCAGGGTTGGTATATATGATTATCGGTGGTGGTGGTGGGGGGGTTCACCACTGTTGTGTGATCCCAGGGTTGCTATATAAAATTATCAGGGGGTTTCACCACTGTTGTGTGAGTCCAGGATTGGTATATATAATTATCAGGGGGTTTCACCACTGTTGTGTGATCCCAGGGTTGGTATATATAATTATCAGGGGGGTTCACCACTGCTGTGTGACCCAAGGCTTGGTATATATAATTATCAGGGGGTTTCACCACTGTTGTGTGATCCCAGGGTTGGTATATATGATTATCGGTGGTGGTGGTTGGGGGGGTTTCACCACTGTTGTGTGATCCCAGGGTTGGTATATATAATTGTCAGGGGGTTTCACCACTGTTGTGTGATCCCAGAGTTGGTATATATAATTATCAGGGGTTATGGGAGTCATGGGGATAGCCATTTGAAATGCTGGAACTTGTCTGGACCGAATAGCCAAAGGATCAGACTTAAATATACTGAGTTCAAGATGCCATTTCTCATAATATTCCCCTTTCTCCTGTGTATGGTGATCTCCGAGTTGGTATATATAAGTTTGCGGGGTGGAGTGGGGGGCTTGCCCCCTTGCAAAAACAAGTTCTAAGGAGAAGTGAGATTTTTGAGATTTGGTCTTGTCCTGTGTTTTTGGTCCTTTTTTCAGCTTGTTGGTACCCAGCATTCCAGGTTCCGTCATTTCACTGGAGAGCTAGTCATGGCGGGGGAGGACACTCAGCATTCCAAGTGCCGTCATTTCACTAGAGAGCCAGTCATGGCGGGGAGGACACTCAGCATTCCAGGTGCTATCATTTCACTAGAGAGCCAGTCATGGTGGGGGAGGACACTCAGCATTCCAGGTGCCGTCATTTCACTAGAGAGCCAGTCATGGTGGGGGAGGACACTCAGCATTCCAGGTGCCGTCATTTCACTAGAAAGCCAGTCATGGCGGGGGAGGACACTCAGCATTCCAGGTGCCGTCATTTCACTAGAGAGCCAGTCATGGTGGGGGAGGACACTCAGCATTCCAGGTGTCGTCATTTCACTAGAGAGCCAGTCATGGCAGGGGAGGACACTCAGCATTCCAGGTGCCGTCATTTCACTAGAAAGCCAGACATAGCAGGGGAGGGCACTCAGCATTCCAGGTGCCATCATTTCAATAGAGGGCCAGTCATGGCGGGGGAGGACTTTTACATTAAATAGATTTTAGAAATTTTTGTTTTCAACATTTTGAATTTTCAAAGTTTGGTTGTTTTGATCAAACATCAGTATATCACATTGGGCAGTGGGAAAATGTCTGGTAAATTTAACATCAGTAAACTGTGCTTTGCAGTATGTCGCCTGACAATAAGACGTTGTCCCGTTCGATTCTCAGCTAGAGCGTCTTCTGTCTGGAGACAAGCATGAATGGGCGTACCTTCGTTGAAGGTTGTGCATCAGGGCTGGCAACTCGGCACATAAAAATCTACTGCCAATCATTAGCGGACCAGAGTTCCGCTGTGGTGACCCCTAACCGGGAAAAGCTGAAAGACACAACAACAACAACAGTATCACATTACAACCTTTTCATCACATCTTAACTATTCTGCAATGTTCATGTCCCAGCATCAGGCTACTTATTATTTTCCAGTGGCTTTCTCTATAATAGATCAAGACATGATCACTCAAAAAAATCTGTTATATCACAACCAGTGAAAACAGATGAGCAACAACCCTCGCAGACTGAAATAGGGACCCTCGCCACTAACTTATGTATATCAACTGCATGGTGACAGTGATAAAGGAGAAACTTCCCAAAAGCAACAAACAACCACCTCACATTAATACTGCGGGGGAGGACACTCAGCATTCCAGGTGCCGTCATTTCACTAGAGAGCCAGTCATGGTGGGGGAGGACACTCAGCATTCCAGGTGCCGTCATTTCACTAGAGAGCCAGTCATGGCAGGGGAGGACACTCAGCATTCCAGGTGCCGTCATTTCACTAGAAAGCCAGACATAGCAGGGGAGGGCACTCAGCATTCCAGGTGCCATCATTTCAATAGAGGGCCAGTCATGGCGGGGGAGGACTTTTGCATTAAATAGATTTTAGAAATTTTTGTTTTCAACATTTTGAATTTTCAAAGTTTGGTTGTTTTGATCAAACATCAGTATATCACATTGGGCAGTGGGAAAATGTCTGGTAAATTTAACATCAGTAAACTGTGCTTTGCAGTATGTCGCCTGACAATAAGACGTTGTCCCGTTCGATTCTCAGCTAGAGCGTCTTCTGTCTGGAGACAAGCATGAATGGGCGTACCTTCATTGAAGGTTGTGCATCAGGGCTGGCAACTCGGCACATAAAAATCTACTGCCAATCATTAGCGGACCAGAGTTCCGCTGTGGTGACCCCTAACCGGGAAAAGCTGAAAGACACAACAACAACAACAGTATCACATTACAACCTTTTCATCACATCTTAACTATTCTGCAATGTTCATGTCCCAGCATCAGGCTACTTATTATTTTCCAGTGGCTTTCTCTATAATAGATCAAGACATGATCACTCAAAAAAATCTGTTATATCACAACCAGTGAAAACAGATGAGCAACAACCCTCGCAGACTGAAATAGGGACCCTCGCCACTAACTTATGTATATCAACTGCATGGTGACAGTGATAAAGGAGAAACTTCCCAAAAGCAACAAACAACCACCTCACATTAATACTGCTTTTACTATACTTATGTGGGAATAATATGATGTGCATGTATATCTGACTAAGTATGATTGGTGAGCTAAAACCTAATCTTAGAGGTTATATTGGATAAGAGTTTACATGGGGAGATGCCTGTTTGTGTTTTACAGTGAAGATCTCTGATATCATTTTAAGGGACAGAGTGTCTTGCTCTTCGGGGAATATTTATAGTGATCCCTCCTGTCTCTTTCTTTCTCTCTCTCCAGTGCCTTAAAATGAGTAAACGTTGATTTCCTGCTTTTCTGTTGCTGGCAACAGCATCAGTCTTTTGTTCAGAATTACTTTGACTCCTCTGATTTTGATTAATGGCCATCTCTGTCAGCATTTTAAGTAACACTGGAATGTTAGACTTGAAAGGATAGGTGAGATAGTCACCTGTTTTTTTTTTTTCAGAATTGAGTATTGAAATCCCTAGTCATATTTTCTATTTTAGGTGAGAGACGTTTGCCATCCATGACTAATAATTTATGTTCAGGCTGAGATGGCAAATGTCACACTATTGACTCCATACCTATGGATAGGGTCCCGTGTGGACATTTCTCCCCTTACTCACTGACTTGTGTCTACCAAAGATCTGCTATATAATGCGACTTCTTTGTGATACATTCCAAAAAGCAGCAAGCGAATTCTAAAGATTGCGTGGAAAGCGACTACAGAACCAAATGCAACCATAAAACCAGGGGAGTACCATGTAATAGTTGCAGTATTTTGCATTTTGGAATTGGCTTAAAGGGAATGAAAAGTAACTTGTGATGAAGACCTACAAGTGGGTGAAAATCTCCTTCTCATGTACTTCTGAATGCTAAGCTTCAAACACCTAAAAACACTACTTACTGTTCATTTTCCAGAGCTACACATCACTGTTTGCTTTGTTTTCCATTGCTGCAATTGAAAACGTTTGGTCTTCATTTTGCACTGGTACAGCTGAAATTACAGTGTTTCTAATACTAGTTTTGTACAGATGGAGAACTTCAGTTCCAAAGCTATATTATTTATGCGTGCTGTGATGCCAAATAACTTTTACAATATGAATCCTGTAATTAAAACCAGTGGTATAACCTAAATGCTCTATCTTCTTGTCATAAAATATGCTTCAGATATACCTACCCTTCCTTACCTACATGATATAACAGATGATGAGAGATGTACAAGAAAGAAACAGCATGAGATTTCCCAAAACACAAAGCAGAAACGTAGGCTAAGGAATAAAACAAAGGAAATAATTTTAAGGTTTCTTTGTTATGTCAAACCACTGGCACTTGATTACAGGAAAAAAAGCCCCTTTTATAAGTAAAACATGACAAGTGGGTGGACTTGAGGACAATCTCTGCCCACTTATCAGATTCCTTCTCATGTCGAAACAGTGGATGCTCTCCTACTCTTTTCATACCAGTTCACCTCATTTGCTGTAGAGAAACTGTCTACCTCACATAAAGGCCTGAGATGCATGATGTAAACCTCGAGTTTTCCTAGTTTGTGAGGTGTGAGTACCACCAGTCAGGGGAAGCCTGCCGACAAGCATGCTGTTCCTTAAATGTAGTGCATCTTACTGGTCACTGGCACAAAGGCAAGTAGCACAAAAAAAGCTTTTAGTTGCATATTTCAAGACACTTGGTAAGCATGCAGCATTATGAAATGCTGACGTATCAGCAACATTGCATACTTATCTAATACTGTAGTACAACATTGCATACTTATCTAATACTGTAGTACAACATTGCATACTTATCTAATACTGTAGTACAACATTGCATACTTATCTAATACTGTAGTACAACATTGCATACTTATCTAATACTGTAGTATCTGCAGAATGATAACATACCCGTGGAATACTGGGGGAAAAAGTTATCGCTTTCCACTTTAGTAATGAAAACAAACAAAAAATATATACAAAGTAGCTTACAAATGTGACACAACAACAACAAAAAGAACTTCTATTTGCAGTACAGGCAGGTATAACCTAATCTGTTATAGTACCATGAGAAAAGCTGTGTATCCTTGTTTGTAAAACATAGACTTAATAACACACCCAAGAGAACTTCAGTAACATGGAATCCACTTCACTGTGTGTCCTTTCATGTAGGAAGTCTAAATCAAATAAGAAGCTAGTCTCTCAATCTCTGCTGACATTTCCACCCACTTTATACTACTGACAAGGATGACTGAGTGTTTCTGCAGTATTAAAATGGATATTGCTTTCTTCATCTAACAGCACATCTACTAACGCTAATGACCTGAAATTGCCAAAGACATCACTCATAAGTCTGCAGCACACAATAACCTATTATTTATCTATCACAATGTAGAACCAGAGAAAAATATTTGCATCACAGTCATTACAGGGAAATACCATTCATATCAAACCCTCTCTTCCCATCCTTACGGATTCAGTTAGAACCGCTGCACTGAGCAGATGCAGAGCAAGAACAGATTGTTTGAGGCTTCAATGAAAGTCCAACTTAAAATTTCAAGAAAAACAAAGCCTGTCAAAAATCAGGAAGGGCAGATTAACATTTTTGTATAACTGATACAATTCACTGTATCACGCTGTCACATAATAACATTTATAATAAAATTTAAATGTGTCACATAGAGATGTGACACATAGCAATGACTACCTTTTTCAACTGAATAAAGTATGCGGTGTATTTTAAGAACACTTTAGCAGAGCCTTGTCAAGAATCATTAAACAATGTCAGTGACTCCCTTTTTTACCCAATTAAAGCATTTTATGCACTATAAGACCACTTTACCAGAGCCTTGTCAAAAACATTAAGGAATCTAAATTTAAAGGCAGCAATAAAAAAATAATGAATTCATATAAGGGATGTTTTATTAATCTTCAGAAAATTATACATTTTCAGAACTGTTAATAATGTCACTTCTGTGAAATTATAGTCACCCCTTAATGCTGTCACTGTTCAACAAAATGAAAGTCACTCCTTAATGCCATCACTATTCTGTGAAATTAAAGTCACCCCTTAATGTCATCACTAGTCTGTGAAATGAAAGTCTCCCCTTAATGTCTTCACTATTCTGTGAAATGAAAGTCACTCCTGAATGCCATCACTATGCCATGAAATGAAAATCACTATTCCACAAAATGAAAGTCACTCCTTAATGCCATCACTATACCATGAAATGAAAGTCACCCCTTAATGCTGTCATTATTCTGTGAAATGAAGTCACTATTTTAATAGTCACACTTCTACAAAATGTAAGTTGCCATATTTTTCCTTTTTTTGTTGCCTGACAACTTGCTGACCACTCATTCTTCTCGTCATTAAACCGACAGCAGGTATTCATGTACTGGTGAGGGATAAGGGCTACCCAGCAGGGAGACCAGAATTCCTGCAGTCAGGAATGTGGTATCTAACCTCTCCTGGTGACACTTTTGCTGCCACTGAAGGAGTTGCAGTGTCAACCTAGTGACACACATGGGCTTCCCTGCACTTGCCAAATCTGTTCACAGTACTATGTATGTGACAGGATGGTGAACGCTGCTGGCCCATGTGGTACTTTCTTTTCATGGTTGTAAGTACTGTGGTGGGACTGGATCCACTTACCCCATCCAAAGGTATGGAAATCCTCATCAGCTGCGCACTCCTCTGTTGGCAGCTCCGGCACTAGGGTAATCGAGTGACCACAGACCACCTTGGTGATTGTCACAGCCAGTCAAATGTAACCACATTTCCATTGATAAGCAGCAAAATGTTTTCCATTAGCATAAGTCATGATGTGTTGGTGATTTAATGTGAAGCTATGGGTTTTGGTGAATTATGACTTATTGTATTGGTTTATTGAAGCCCCCTAGACATAAATGTCTCTTTTGAGGGACAACAAACAGACACGTTTATTTAAAGTGACCAACTGAAAGTCAAGCAGGTATAAGCACAGAATGAAATTATCATATCAAAGACTACAAGACTATCCTCATTCATGGCTGTTATCCTTAATCCTCTCTGACAAACTGCCAAAGAAGCAGTTTAAGACAAGGGTGTTTATTCCCTGTTCAGGACATTATTTTGTAAAATGTACAGTTCATTGTCTTACTACTTTCACAAAGTGAGCTTATATGTTCATTCCTCTCTTCCCTCAAACCCACTGACACCATCATCCCTGAAGGTTCTCTTTTTTATGCCACTTGTATTTCCTTTTCTTGTAAATGAAATGATAAAACACTGTGGTAATGCCTGTTAGATAATATTATCACAGCTGTTGAAGTTAAACTACATCATGTTTCCATATTCTACAAAAAAAAGGTGTGCAGGTCAAGGACTGCTTAACCCTGAAAGGACAAAAATGAGATCTGTTTCAGCATAATTATAGCATGACACTTTCCAGCTCTTCCCATGAACCTAGTCTTATTTTCAAGGTTTCTTTCAAAGTTACAACTACCAGACTATTGATTGCATTGCAAATCTGACTCGTATATAACCACTGATAATACCTGAACTAAACAAGGGCAATGATTGTTTTACAAGAGCACTGCATTTTTACCTAATTCTGCTAAGCTAGCAAGATCTAGCTCTTTCTCCCTCCTGCCCCTGCTCTATTAAATGCAACTACTAACTGGGTTTAATGGAGCAGGTTCATAATCACACAATGCATTTCACAGCTGCCCCCCGCAACATGTACGACTCACTACCATTTGTCCTTAATTCAGATGAAATGGTTTGAACTTATCCAATATCTGCAGTCTGTACTACTTCATAAGCTGCTATTACTGAATAACCATCTGCATCTCCCTATCTTATATCGTGACTTGGAGGTCGACTTAACAAGATCTCAAGAAATCATCCAATAAATTTATCCACATTCCTGTTAAAAATAAATATGGTCTCTTCATGTTCCCTGTTTCCACCAGCAAATGCTAGAAAAGGCTTCCATTTAATCAAAGAAATGCAGCAGAAAAAGTTCAGTTCAAAAATTCACTCCAGAAACAATTTCACACGAACTAGAAATGTCATTGTGATATTAGTCTCTATTCTCTCCTTTTATTTCTATTCACCCTATTATATTTTCCTAAACTCATCAGCTCTATTTGCTTCTTTTATTTTTTTTCCTTTCTATATTTTTCTAACATTTTTTTCCTTAGCATATACTACTTTCTCCACATCTGCATCGACTTTCCACAGATTATCCTTACCAGAAAGCGTGACTACACATTTTACAAATGCTTTATGTGATAACAGCTTTTTCTCAACTATATACTAATATACTACAGAGTTTTTTTTACTGTGATGGTGACAGAGGATTATGATGTGGTGTCAGATTGTAACATGCATATTTTGTGTTCAATACATAGATGCCAAGAAATTCACCTAGAGAGCAAAGCTGGAGAGATGAATTTGGCATCTATGTTGAGAACACATAATAACAAGCTATAATCAGTGAGCCAATCATAAGTCTTTCTACTGCATTTAGCTTAATCTGTTTCATGTACTACCAGTTATAGAAAAAAGTACAAAATGTTTTATTTCCTTCGAAAGCCGGAAAAGCAGGTAGCGAGCATTGTCAAACAGACAGCGGTACATAACTCAGCTTACTTTGAGCTGCACAAAGGATCAAAAATCAGGGAGAGATTTTAAATACTGTTCTAATTCACTTAAAACATTGTTGGAACAGATTTTGCATCAGTATGCATTTTCTGAACAATAAAAAGTGTGAAACTCTAATTTTGACATTTTTGAAAATTCCTCAATGATTTACTACAGTATCAAAAAAATAAAATCAAGGGACAGAGCAAGAAAATGAGACAAACTAAGGGACAGTTAAAAGTCATGGACAGCAGCAGAAACAATGCGGTTTTACCTTCTGCTATTGTTCTTTGCCAGCCTGTTTTGTCTGTTGTTAGTCTAGGTATAAAAATCGATCTCAACACTTTCCTAACTGCTGATGTGATTAGGTCTTCTGCCACAGAAAAACTTAACAACTTTATCTTTTTCCCAATTTTGTAGCATTGTCACAGCACTCCACGCCCTTTGACACTTTTGTGTCTATCTATACATTGCTCTACAACATTTATCACATAGTGTGATTTCTTCCAATTAACTATGATATCAAATGTTGACTGTACCTTTTTTGATCGCTGTCATGGGCAATTAGTAGGGTAACGGCCCTAGGAGGCCTTTTTAGGCCTAACCATGTTTTCCCATATGTAAGTGACAGCACTCTTTATTACTCTCTCCAGTCTGCTACTTGTGTATTTCTTTCCACTTCCATTCTAACTTAGACTGACTTCATCAGCCCCCTTTACTGGACCTCCACTCTTTTCTCTCTCAAATTTTTGTTTGCCTCCCCTTCTAGCCATCTTCTTTCCGTCTCTTGCTACCTTTAGCTGACCTCCTATAATCCTGCTACCTTTGCATTTCATCACTATCCTATTTCCCCCCTCTCCTTTTCCAACTGGATACTCCCGACCTTTACCAAATCCATAATACTTGTACCAAACAAATTATATACTATCCCCACTTTCTGTCTACCTTATTTTTCGCCTTTTCCTTATCTTTAACTACTTAATTACCTGTTAAACTTCCAAACCTGCTCTTTTAACACTTGATACTAACAGTTTTCTTGCTTTTTGCAAATTACCTAATCTGTTATCATGACTACTGACTAATGATATTATTTTTTTTTTTTAACTTGACTAATGATGTTTCTTAACTTAACTTTGTATTTTAGATACTGGAGCTTGTCTCCTTAGCCGCTTAACTGAACTTTGTTTGTTACCTACTCAGACTAGTCCAGGTAAACTGTATATTGTCTAAGTACATTTTGTTAGTATTAATTTAGTAATGTTTTCGTAAACTGTATTGTCTTATTCTGATAGTGGAGCTTTTCTCCTCGGGCCTCTGCTGAAAATGGACATGTATCCAGCCAGACTAGCCCGGTTAACAAATGTAAAATAAATGTAAAATAAATAAAAAAATAAATAAATGTACTCACTGTAGTTCACCACAGTACTGGAACATGAACTCAGCTAATAACAGTAAGGTTTAGCATATGTGAGATTATAACAATGGAGTTGTAACACAATCATGTCTTTTATGGCTATTTGCTAAACAGACAGAAGAGCTAACTAGTTCTGAAACTTTTCAAAAGTAATTCTAAATACTAGTTTGCTAACGAGTTGAGAATGTGATAAGCCAGTAACTGCAAGATATAATGAATTTATTTACAATGTTTATTGCATGCATTTTATTTAGATATTTACAAGGAGGTGCATATTATTTGCTATGCAATGTGGGGTGGATTTATACAGTCCAACTCAGTGAATTTTCAAAAAAGAAAAACAAATGCATGAGACAAATAGGGCACAGCAGCTAGTTATACTGTATGTGGAGGTACTGGCTTTTCCTTTAGAAAAATAAAAATATCAGCATTTTGGCACAGTCTATGAATTCCACAATCTAAAGATAGGCAATTTGTTAGATAGCTGGTATATTTTCTCCAAGAAAAAGGGGGTAGGGAACTGAATACAGAAAAATCATGTCTGATATTGTACATTGAGGTCAGGGAAAATCAATATGCATTACAAGAAGGCTTCCTTATTTTTGATGCCTAATATAAAACCATGAAAAGTAATTGACCATTACTAACCGTTCCTTCCTCTCGGCAGTGTCAACCTAGTTTACTGAAAAATAGGTCACGTGAAAGCATATGACTCAATATCTGACATGATTGAGTTTTCTGCCTGACAAAGTGTGTCATGCCTATACAGGGGGCTTCAATCCTTGTATTCAGAAAGAGTATAATCAACACTGAGACAGCTGCATATCTTGACAACAGCACCCCCATTTTACAAGGGTTCAATTCTGGCAAGTGGAATTAGCCATGAAATAGGTTATGATGGGTCTGGTGCATTACCCCCCCCCCCAGTCTATTTATTTTACTATATTTGTGGATGTCTGCCCCCCCAGTCTATTTATTTTACTATATTTGTGGGTGTCTGCCCCCCCAGTCCATTTATTTTACTATATTTGTGGGTGTCTGCTTTTGTCCTGCAACTTACTCTTGGTTTGCATGCTACTCTCTCATATGTTGCATTTAAGTAATCATATGCAACAAGTCTTCAAAGCTACTCTTCAATGCTAAGCATCATTTAATAAAAGAAGAAACTACACATAGAGTACTTAATAGCATTTGTACAAAAGTTTACATTTTTATTCACGCTTGTGAAATTGCCTCCAGAGTCAAACTGCAAAATACTTTCTAGGTTTGGGTAGGCTAGAGGCACTAATTTCTCATGTTGCATGTCACAAACTCTGGAAAATGTAAGAAGGGAAACAGGCAATAAGATGAATGTTAAATACTTTAATGGCGTTCCCCCAGACTAATACCCTTTTACTTCCCATTCAAGTTATCAGAATAGTTTGTAAGCAAGAACAGGTAGGATACCGCCTCTAAGGAAACAGGACTGGCAGCATGGAGAAATGAAAGCACCTGAAAGGTTCCTAAAGGATATGTCTAGGTTAAGCACTGCTTCAAATTCCTGAGTGCATTCTCCTCACTACAAAATTGTCATACATTGCAATATAGAAAAATGCAGCAGTTTCTTCAGTTATGTCTCATTTCTGTGCCATCTACTCCCTAAGTACACAAAATACATGCTACCATGAATTTTTCCTCATTGTTTCCTAAATTAGAGGATGTTAACAGTTATCTTATCACTTTCACTGCCAAGCAGAAGGAAACGCACCCCAGGAAAATCTAGGGTCTCAAACTTATCTTATACAGATAGGCTAAAAGAACTGTCCCTCTAATCAGTCTCATACAGACTCCTCAGAGGTGACCTGTGTTGGGTCTATATCATATATTTGAAATCCCAAAATGTCGAACACCATATGTTTGAACTTGGAATTTCGAATATTGAAAACATTGAATGCTCAGAATAGTGAATTTTTTCCCAGGGAAAGAATTTGCTGCTCCGAGAAACATACACCCAACACAAGCATACCAAAATAAATAAACCACATGCATACATTTAACAAAACCCAATCCCACACTAAACCACACATACATTACTAACTATCCACTTACCTTAACCCGCACCCTAACCCTAAGGTCCGTAACCCTCACACCACAGTGGAGGAAATAGCGAAGCCACAGAACGGCCCACTGAAATCTTGCCCTAGGCAAGATTTAGATGTTCCAGGGCTTCGCTATTTTCACCATTCGATATTTTGGGTTCAATGTTTTGACATTCGGCATTGTACCTCTTCGGAATTTTGATATAGACCCACCGTATCTGGCGTACAAGGCCATCTTAGACCCAGCCTTGATGGAGTTGCAGCATATCCATAAGTCAAACTCCACTTGCGCAACCCGCAAGCAAGGGCTCAACCAAATCTGTGATATTAATAGAACTTGTTGGCGGGATAGACTTGTGTCCCAAAGACTCCTCCATCTATGGAACAGACTCCCTCTCCGTGTCAAGCCGAGTACCTCTTTAGCCCTCTTTAAGAGGAACCTGGATGACTGGATGGGGAACAAAAAATACACCCCTGGGAATTCCACCTGTGTCCCTGCTGGACAGGGAAAACAGGTGCTGACGTTGTGGGAACATGGGCAAAATTCTTGGCTAGGCTTATAAGGACCTCCAGGCCAATAGCCTAGTATCATCCTATGAACCTATGAACCTAATAATGTTGCACTTGCTCTGATATATATATATATATATATATATATATATATATATATGTATGTATCTACATATTTATAGCTATAGATATATACATCTATACAGTACAGTTTATCATTCTTGACAGCACTAAGCTTCCCCCTGCCTCTGCCTCAGCATTTGCTGCTAGAGTGGATTTAACTTGAAGCAAACATAAGCTATGGCTGCGAGCCAGTATATTACGCACAAAATCTAAAACAAAGTGGCAGCATTTGCTCTGTCCTGCAGTTCAGACATCATGGCTTAATGCCAGCATGTTACTTATGACATCTAAAACAATGCAACAACATTTGATCTGTCCTGCAGCTCAGAGAGATGGCAGAGATTTTTTAACAGTAATACCCAACTGCTGTGTGCACATGCCGTTGCATGCAAATAGCTTCTTATTTATTTATAATTTTTTTTAACTCAGCAGGCAGTTAACATTTCCATGAACCTGTGTCTCATAAGGCTTGCTCGGTCTTGAGAGATGGGAAGCTCTTGAATGGAAATGCTGAAAACACAGCCTGTAATATAAAGCAGCACAGACCATAGAAGCAGACAGTCTGCACATTCTGAAACCAGGCAAGACAGGCCATTTACAGTTCATGCACTGCTGATTTCTGAACCAAGTGCTCATTCCTGTGTCGTTGTTAAACTACATATTGTGAAAACCTAGTTACATATGTTGTTCTCAGAGCCCTTTGGCAGTTCTCACATATTACGTTGTGAAGTGATTTTTGCATGAATTATGCAGGAGCTTTTCAGCACAGAGTCACACAAGTAATTAATATGCAAGGGCTCTTCTACAGCCGAAGCTCTGCCATGACAGTTCTAGCCCAGGTAACATGGGTCATGGAACAACATTTACAAATGCAGCCAAATTCCCTGTATGCAATGATTTCTGCTGAAATAACTGCTTGATTTTTAAAGCAGCAGTCTGTTTCAGTTTCTTCAGATGTTTATTTTCTTACCTGGCCAGTGAATGTGAACCTTTACACTGTATGGCAATATTATTAGCAGCTGTATGCCTAAATAGCTAGTAAGTATAGAAATATTAATACGTTGGTACAGCAGCAATGGAAAAGATATTAACTCAGACAGTAGTACTACATTTGTTTAGTAAAATAATTTCTGAACTAGGAAAGCCCACCACAGATAAAAGTATTTCTCTTCCAGGGTGATCAAGTAGAACTATGTGGTTAAGTGAACTTATTCGCACAGTCTGTATACGGAGAATATAGGAATCAAACCCAGGAGTGTAGTTTACTGATCGTGAAGCCAATTAGCCACTCACAGCATTTACCATCTATACTAAACTGCCAGGCAAAATGGCTAGATAGCCTTCAAACAAGGATTAATACTTGTATCTCTGGCTCAGCAAGTCAAACTTTCTTTTCTAGCTAGTAAAGTTAACAATGTTGTGCATTCTGTTTCTGAAGCAGATAGTTTGAAAGAGAATTCCTGTGCAGGTAATGTAGTGTGACAAGACATAGCGGCTGTGTTTGATGTAGTCTTTAATGATCCATCTGGCTGAGCTGAGAATATTTAAGAAATTATAGTTCTTCAAGAGCATAGCAAGCTTGATTACATCCTCTAGTCTGAAATGTCCAGTGATGGGTCAGTGAATATCTGCTGTGTTAAATGTTCTTAAAGTGACAAATTACATAGAAATTGCTAGTATGACATATTGACCACAAAAGGGTGCACTTGTCACAAATTCTACATTTCAGAAACTGTGCATATTAAAAGGTAACCAACGAATCGTAAAAGCTGTGCAATTGCACAAACGTGATGTTAAAATATTGTATTCCTCAAATGGATGAGATAAACTAAGGTCCCCATTTTTGACTTGACAGTAGACAGGCAGACACTGTTCCCATGTTCCCACAGCAGTTATCAGAGAAAAAACAGAGGTGTGCATTTTTCTAAAATGCTGATACATATACACACACACACACACACACACACACACACACACACACACACACACACACACACACACACACACACACACACACACACACACACACACACACATACACACACCTTGCACACCTATGTGCAATTTGTATGATCACCAGTTTACCAGAGTCATGTCCTTGGGATATTTATTTATTTATTGACATTGTTGACCGGGAAAGTTCAGCTGGGACAGGAGCCCATTTTCAACAGAGACCTAGGGAGAAAAGCTCCACAAACACATTATAATTGCACAGTATTTTACAAGAATTTGTGGTAACGTTGTTGCCTCACAGTAAGACGTTGTCCTGTTCGATTCTCAGCTAGAGCGTCTTCTGTATGGAGACATGTGTGAATGGGTGTACCTTCATTGAAGGTTGTGCATCAGAGCCGGCAACTCAGTACGTAAAAATCTACTGACAATCATTAGCAGACCGGAGTTCCGCTGTGGCGACCCCTATCCGGGAAAAGCCGAAAGACACAACAACAACAACAGTACAATATAACAAAATGAGAAACAGACTAATAAATTGTAGGAAGTTACAATATTGAAGAGAAAACAGAGTAATTTACAAGATATATATATATATATATATATATATATATATATATATATATATACATACGCACACACACACACACACACACACACACACACACACACACACACATTATTTTTGTAAATATTGAAATAGGTTGAAAGTTAAGAAAGGAAAAGATCACTAGAGGGCTAGTGTTGGGTTGAATGAATTAATAAAGGGGAAGCAAAATCATTAATAGGGTAGTTTTAAAGGGGTGAGAGGTTAGAATGAAAGCTAAGGTTAGTGAGATTTATAGTAAGAACAGAGTTGTTTAAAGTAACGTATAGATCAAAAAGAGTTTCCTACTGGTTTTGATGGGTAAAGATTGGGGTGAGCTAGAGGAAGGTTCAAGGAGAGTAGGATGTTTATATATTTGGACAGATACAGGGGCAGAGGCAGATTTTAGTATTTAGTAGGTAGTTCTTTAGGGTGAGTTTAAATTTGTTGAAGCAGCTATTGGTGTTTATGCTGGCTGGAAGTGAGTTCTATAGTTTAGCGACAATGTATGAGTAAAGGCAGTGCCTAGCTCTTTTGTTTGGTACATGAATAGTTATGAGTTTATTTTCAGACAGAAGGGTTCTGGTGAGGCTATAGGATATTAAAATGTTTATAAGGGCAGGGCATTTGTTTGGATTGTAGACAATTTTATGTGCTATGAATAACTGAATGAGGTTAAGGTGACGTGGAAAAATTCCAATCAGTTTAAGTCTTTTAAGTTCTTTTAAGGCTTGGCAGTGATGTGATCAGTATGAGCTGCCTGTGGCAAATTTGGTGATTTTATAGTAGCAGGACTGGAGTTTATTTTGTAGAGATGATTGCAAGTTAGTAAAAATGGGGCCCTGTATAATAGGGAGAGGGACAAGAAAGTGTTGGCAAGAGCTTTTTTGGTGGTGCTGTCCATGAAATGTTTATATCTGTATAGGGCTCCTAATTTGCAGTGTTTTTTAATGGCATTACCGATATGGTGTTCAAATGAAAGTTTATTATTAATGGTAATATCTAATAGTTTAGCATGGGATATGATTTCAATTTCTGTGTTGCTTTGGGAGAAAATATGAAACTGAGAGGCTTAGCTGCGAAGAGGAGAACCTTCAATTTTTGGCATTAAGGAGTAGTTCTGATTCGGTTAACCAGGCTTCAATTGCGGTGAAGGTATATCGGGTTATTTATTGGAGTTGTAGGTTATTTCAGGAGGAGATGATGGTAGTATCATCTGCATACTGGATAATTGAGCTAAGAAGAGAAGCAGTGTGAAGGTTGTTGGTAAATATGTTAAAGAGTAAAGGTCCCTGGTACTCCAGTTTGGTTGGTTTGGTATTCTCAAATAAAGATGCAAAGGCAACTGAAACACGAAGAACTAAAGAACAAATGTGTGAATAAATGTGAAGCTCACAAATTTATTCAAAATGCTTTTCATCCAGCTTTATAGCCAAACTTCTTCAGACAACATTAAAAACTACAACCAGCATACATTTATACATCTCCCAATTAGTCATGTGTTCAAATCAATCAACTTTTAAAAGAGGTACATTCCTAAAAACAGTAAAATACAACCTCCCTAACAATAAGAATGCTCAAATAAGTATACTATAATAAACAATTAAACACGATTGCATCCACACATGTAAAAACTCTAAAAGGTCTTAATTTGTATAATGTAGAACAGTTACAGCCAATTTACTGTAAACGGCTTCTTAATTTTAAAATACAAGACACAGAAACCTTATCATTCAGCCCAGGAACCTCATAAGATTGTAGTTTCAACTGCCAAATCTATGCTTGTCTCTCCAAGAGTAACTGAAACAAGCCCCCTTTAAAGTCTGGAAGGATTTGACCTAAAACTCTAAATTCAAAAGGATGAGTAACTGCATTGATAAACGCAATGAATGAGAGACTAGAGAATTTAACCGTCACATTGGATACCTTATCGGAAACACATGTTGGTTGCAGGGAGGGTGAAGCAATGACAAGTACTAAGAACGTTTGTCATAATGGAACTAATAACTTTGTCAAGGAGAGTGGATTAAAGTGTAAGAGAGCTCCTAATACAGTTTTACCGTCTCTAACTACACCAGCAACACTACCGTCTTCCCCGAGACTTATTGATTTGCCCGATGTCACCTCTTGGCTTAAAGAACAGCCGTTACTTGTGAAACTTTCTGGGGTGACAGTCAGTGAGCAATCAGTCGTAGAAAGTGTCTCTTTGGTGAATCAATTGAAATTACTGGATCAGAAGTCATTGAGAGCGAAAAAACTACAACTGGAGATTAGTTATTTTGATGAATGTAAAAGAGTAGGTGTGATTCCCAAAGGACTACGCTCTTGGCAGTACCCTTCGGGGTTAGTGGCAGAGTCTGAGTTCCATTCAGATTTATTGAACCTGTTCGACAAACACGGGTTCAAATTAATGCAGTTAATGAGTAAACACTATCAACTAACAGTCGACAGTCTTGCTGTCGAGATAGCTGAATTAGACCATGACATAAAATCACATAAAGATTTTGCACATTATCAGTTTGATTATACCAGAATTTTTACTACCATTGATCAACATCTAAGTAAAAATTCTGAGAACAAGTTAAAAAAATTGAAAAGAGACATTGAAGTGTATAAAAACCATGTCGCTTATCCAGCTCCTCCCTCTTCACAAGACAGGAGTTTTACAGGGCAACGACAAGCACCTCTTCAACGTAACAACGGCAACGAATGCAGAGTGGAACACGGTTTTACATCGGAGAGTGCAGCACCTGGTAATTCAGGAGGTCATAGTAGGGAAGAGGATTGCCAGTCATTACTAAATGTAGACGAGTCTTTTGAACATTTGGATAATCCTAGAGGAAGTGAACAGAGTCCTTTTTCAACAGGGGCCAAAATCATCAGAAACATTACAACATGAGAGGACAGAACAATTGCAACAACAACAACAAAAGAAACATCAACAGAGCGAAGAAATAAACGGTAACCACTTGAGAATTATGTTCAACAAGAATGGTGATTTTAAAATATATAATTTTTCTAGTCACACCATCAGTGTAGAACTGTGTGAGCTTTTCTCTAAAGGTTTGACTTTTGTTCCAGCTCAGCACTTGAATGAAGCACTTGAAAGAATGAATCTGGCTGTACTTTTAGGAAGAAATGACACTACAAATAGCAACATGAGGGTGCCTAGTACATTCAACCCCCCACACACCCGTTATTGTCCTTGTTTGAATATCTGTGTGAAATGAACATTAGGAGTTTATGTAGAAACCAGTCTAATTACAGTGTTTCTAATATGTACGAGGTGGAAACAGAAGCTTTGCAAGCATTTAAATTGTTACCAGTGTGGGTTTTGATACCAGATAAGGGTGGGAGTTTGGTCTTAATGGATATAGAATATTACAATGAGAAGATGAAGAGTGTATTAGGTGGTAACACTTATGAAGCATCTAGTATCAATGAAATGAATATTGCTTATAGACGTATCAACAGTTGTTTGAATGACTTGTTTTTAGAAGGAACTATAGATTTGGAAATGTTGAACTATAACAGTGGCTTTGCCTAAAATCCCTACTTTATTTGGATTGCCTAAGTTGCATAAAAGCACCATGAATCCTCCAATGAGAGCTTTGGCAAATGCTAGGTCTTCTATCACCTATGCTCCGGCTAAATTGGTTGACAATATATTAAAAAAAATATGTAAAGAAAGAGACCCAGATATGTAAAGACTCGTGGTCCTTTTTAGCAGCCATTGAGCATTGTCCATATCAGGATAATATAAGATTTTTGACTGTTGATGTTACTGGCTTATATTTTTCAATACCTCATAGTTTAGGTATTGAATGGGTAGTGGAATGGATGCTGGCCCATGGGGCAGATAATAGGGAAGTGTGTTTGGTACAAGAACTTCTAGACATCATTTTAGCCAATAACTTTGTGATGTTTGACAATGACATCTACCTGCAAAAGGTGGGGGTGGCTATGGGTTCTCCATGTGGGGCAGTTTTTCTAATTTAGTAATGGCCCAATGGGAACACCAGTATGTACTGAATGTACCTGAACCCTAAATAAAGTAAAGTTTTACACTAGATTTTTAGACGATGCCTTTGTCTTGTTTGACGGGGACAATTTAGAGGTAGATAGTTTTTTGGAAGGAATTAACAACAGCAGTGATTTTTTGAAATTTACACATACGTTTGCTGATGAAAGAATAGCTTATTTAGATGTAGAATTGAGAAAGGATGTTGTCAATAGATGTTTTGTGGCTAGTAGTTATCGTAAGGAAACTTACTCTATGCTATGCTACATTATACGAGCTCTCACCCACAGTACCAGAAAAAATCTGTGGTAAAGGGCCAAATGGTCCATGCTGCCTGGATGGTAACAGAGGATGATACATTTTTTGAGGAATGCGAGGTACTTAAGGGTATGTTTCTGATGAGAGGATACCCTGAAGTTCTTATATTAGTCATTATTGAAGAAGTCCAAAATAAAAGGAGGGCAGGTATATACAAGCCCATTTTGACGGAACAGAGCAGTACACTCAATATAAGGGACTGTGTATTAGTTGGCCACATTCCCCTTTGTACTAATACCTGTTCAGAAGATCAAAACTCAAAATATTCAATGAGCTTCATTACACTGTTCAGTCTCGAGGCTGATGCAATAAGGTTAATTTTGCAAAGAAACTGAAGTTTGTTCAGTTTTGAGATTGATTTAACAGTAAAGTTAGGTGATAGGCCTTCAGTAATATATAAAAGAGGCAATAACTTGAAGGACATAATGGAAATGAGTAAGAAAGTGTCTTGTAGAATAGATGGCACATTTAAATGTGAGTCATGTAATTTTTGCAGGTATTTGGCAACTGGGGCCAGTGTTACTATCAACAACAAGGTTTACAAAATTAAAGGAAGATATTCTTGTTCTTCTAAATCAGTGGTATATCTTGCTTCCTGCCAGCTTTGTTCTTCATTTTATGTTGGCAAGACTGACAGGAAGTTTAAAGACAGGATTTATGAACATTTGTACCGTATAAGGAAAAGTAAGATCGAGAAGCCCTAGCCAAGCACTGCAACCAACACCCTACTCATTCTTTTATATTTAGAGTTTTAGATCAAATCCTTCCAGACTTTAAAGGGGGCCCATTTCAGTTACTCTTGGAGAGACAAGAATTGATTTGGCAATTGAAATTACAATCTTATAAGGCTCCTGGGCTGAATGATAAGGTTTCTGTGTCTTGTATTTTAAAATTAAGAAGCCTTTTACAGTAAATTGGCTGTAACTGTTCTACATTATACAAATTAAGGCCTTTTAGAGTTTTTACATGTGTGGATGCAATTGTTGTATGAAAATTTTTAATATGTCATATATACATCTAAACACATATACATACTTTCACACATAGTTTAATTGTTTATTAAAATATTCTTACTTGAGCATTCTTATTGTTAGGGAGGTTATATTTTTACTGTCTTTAGGAATGTACCTCTTTTAAAAGTTGATTGATTTGAACACATGACTAATTGGGAGATGTATAAATGTATGCTGGTTGTAGTTTTTAATGTTGTCTGAAGAAGTTTGGCTATAAAGCTGGATGGAAAGCATTTTGAATAAATTTGTGTGCTTCACATTTATTCACACATTTGTTCTTTAGTTCTTCATGTTTCAGTTGCCTTTACGTTTTTATTTGAGTTTGTTTTCATTGCCTTAGTTTGCTTGGTTTGGTATTCTGATGGGGTATTTTGACATTTTACTCATTGTTGCCTGTTGGTGAGGTAGCTATTAAACCACTGGTGGGTAGGGTGGGGTGCAGCAGATATTAGAAAGGTGTTGCAGAAGTTTTTGTGTGATACTGTATCAAAAGCTTTCGACAGATCTAATAGTACTACAGAAGTAATATTACTGGTGTCAATGAATCTCTGTACATATCCATGAAGGAGAAAAGTGCAGTGCTTGTGCTGTGTGAGGAGCGAAAGCCACGTTGGGTGGGGGTGAGTAGGTTGTTGCTTGCGAGATGGTGAAGTAATTGTTTATGGATGCACTTTTCAAGGAGTTTGGATAGTGGAGAGAGGATCCAGATTGAATGATAGAGAGTTCATTGGAGTTTCCCTCCTTTGTGAAGTTGGGTGATGATCGATGTTTTCCAGAGGTTGAGGACATGGGATTCTGTAACTGAGGAGTTGATCAGAATGCTAACAGGGTATGCTATGACCTCAGCAGTGAGTTTTAAGTATTCTGGTGGGAGGTCATCAGAGGAGACAGATCATGGTTTTAATTTTCTGCGGAGTCTCTGAATTTCTATGGTTAGTATTGGTTGTGGTGAGAAGAGGCTAGATGGTTTAAAACTGCTTTGGTGAAGGGAGAAGATTTGTCTATGAGGGAGGAGAGGATCTTTCTAAGTGACGACTGCTTTTCTGGGGTAGAGAAGGAGGGGGAAAGGAATTTAATAAGGTGAGGGTAGAGGGAGAGAAGTCTGCTATTAATTTGTGTATGCTATTTATAAAATGTGAGTTGAGCATAGTGGCTATTTGTGATGGTGTTTTTTGGGCCTGGTGATGGGTTTTGTTTGGTGCCAGTGGAAATGAGATTAGGGATGCTTTTACATAATTGTTTTAAGTTGTTTCTATGGCTACTCAGTTGGTCAGAGAAATAGTTTCTCTTGTCAGTACATACTAGCTTTTTAGCTTTGTTTTGTAACTGTTTGTATCCAAGTAGGTTACATCCATTTTTATTTTTATGCCATTCTTTCCAGGCCGTGTCCCTATTTGTAGGAACTGTTTAGTGGCCTTTGTTATCCAGGGAGCATGGTTTGATTTTACTTGTTTAGTGCAAAGAGGGACTAGGTTGTTGAGTGTGTCTAGGACTAGGAATATCTTATTAAAATAGTATATGGCATCATCCAATGGGAGAGTTTTTAGTGGGCTCCAGTCTGAGAATTTCAGAATATTGATAAATTATTCTTGATCAGAATATTTTAGGTTTCTGGTGGCTTTATAGTTTTGAGATTTGGATATATGTGGAGTGGACCTATAAATGAAAAAAGGTAAGTGGTCGCTGAGTATATTGGGTAGGGTCTTTGAGTATTTAAGTGGATCTGAAACTAAGATTCAGTTGAGGGTGGCTCTTGGTGTATTGCTGTTGAGCTTTCTGGTAGGGCTGGTGACAAGTTGGGTGAACTTGTAGAAGTTTATACTGTTTGTTGGAGAGTCAGTTATTAAGTCTTGCTAATTGATGTTTACATCTCCCAAAATAATAGTTTATTTGCAGACATTTTCTGACATGCAGGTGAGGATGTCCTCAAAGGTTTGGATATTTTGTCCTGTGGGATATACAGACTAACTATGCATAACTGCTTAGATTTGTTAATTTTTAGGGTTCGTATTAGAATTTCAGCATTTCAAAATGAAATGATGGGAGTGTTTTCTGGAAGGGTAGTATTGTGAGACAGTCAGCATAGATTAGGGAAATCCAACCACCTTTTTTGTTGGTTCTATCATTCCGTAGTATGTTATAACCTGGGAGTGTTATTTCAATATCTTGGATATGGGGTTTTAGCCAGGTTTCGGTGACTGCTAGGATGTCAGGGGTGTTTTGTGTTAGCCAGCCATGAAAGCCTGTAATTTTGTTACAGACACTATGAACATTTAAGGTTGCTAAGAGTAGATCTTTACAAAATGGAGTTTAGTTGAGTGTAGTTATGCTTGAGGGTCCTAGTTTGGGGTAGATGTCACCACACAGGAATATTCTGTTTTGGTTGTTAAAGGAGTGTTTTAGAAGAATGTTTTTGTTATAGGTACCTAGGTAGTGTAGATGTTTTTATTTATAGTGGAAGAGGGAAATATTTTTAGTTCTGATAAATGAATGAAATGGTATTTGAGTAGGCTGGGTGATATATTATGGAAGCTGTTTAATAGTTTGTCACTGCATGGAGAGAAGTTGTAGAAGTACTAGCTGTGGGGTGAAGTGTAGACCTGGAAAGGTAATAAGAATTAGTAAGCTAAGGGCAAGAGTTAGAAACAGACTGGGGAGAATGAAGTATGTAGTGCATGCCATATTTGTGAAATGGATTTAGGAAGGTTTTGGAGTGTGGAAGGTACTGTTATGGAGACAGGGAAGGAGAGGGGAGGAAGCTACTGAAGAGGGGGCGAGTACAGTCAGAAATGGATTGTATGAGTGGTTGAAAGCTAATTGAGGGGGTGGAGTTACTGCTAAGAATAAATCTGGGGAATGCAGGGATGGGTGGGAAAGGGGGTAGGGTACAGGAGCAGTGTGAATGAAAGAATGATCAGAGTGGGCAGAGTCAGCCCAACAGCTGCTAAGAAAAAAACATTACTAGTGAGACTTGGAACTGAAACTGTGGAATGGTAAGTAAATAAGAGCCATCCCTGTTAGTTTTTGGGGGTACTTTTGTTCTTACAGCAGTATAAGTTGTATAAGCTGTTGTAATAAAGAATTAGGTATTACATCACAATGTACAGCATACCTTGAATGCAAAAACTTACATGAGGATGATTACACAACAGGGGAGGCAAACAGCTGTTATGGGATTTGAAAAAAAAGGAAACAAAATGTCACCTTGTGTTTATAATACTTCGGGCTATATATGGAAGGATATGAAAGAAACTGGATAATATAACAAAACCCCATCCAGATGCAGACAGGACATTCAGACTCTACAGAGAAGGCACCGCAACTGAGAAATGAAATGGACAACTAAGCCCTGTAAAGCTGAAACATGCCTCTCAACTGTCCAGAATTTTGTATAATGTTTAGATTTTTGCCTCATATTTTTGCATTGTTCTTCATATATTTTGTATGTTTGAGTAAACCATCAGCACTAAATAGTGACAGACATTTGAATTTCAGACTTCATATCCTTTGGAAAATGCATGATAATACAGAACCTAGTATTTTATCAATGTTCTGCTCATCAGAGCAATCTTTAAAATCTGTCCTGATTTGGGGTCTATGTGGATAAGATGAAGTGCCATGTTACATATAGAAATCAACAGACAACTACAGCTATTAAACTGTACAACTGAAATGGGGTAATAATATATAGATATTAACAAATAATCATGCAAATTTATAAGCTAAGTAAAACCAAATCAGTCCTGATACCACTAGTTAGCAGTGGTCACATATGAATTCAAATAAGATTACTGAAAAAACATCAAGAAATAAAAAGAAAAGTCCTTTATGATGATAAAAACATAGGCCTCCAGCTTCTTCACAGCAATGCTTGTCTCATTCATCACATTCCGAGTTTTATTAGTAATTCTTGCAAAGTCCTAGTCAGTCAGAATCATTTCTACAATTCCATTATAAATTTCAAACTTTGGCCAACACAAATGTAAGGTGACAGACTTCCATGCTGGTAAAACTATTATGTTAATAAGTCAACAGAGAAGACCATTTAAGCAATGAATACACATCTCACTCCATTCTTTCAGAGATTATGTTTTTTCTAAACACAGTATGGTATGTGGAAAAAATTTGGCTAGATGGTTTCTTTTTGCCTTGACAATAGCTGCTATTGGGCATTTAGAGAGCTAATAGAAAATTCACTGAATAGCAATTAAAATTCACACACAAAATCCATACAGCCTGCTTATCCCGTGATTTAGTCATGAATAAAGTACACTGCCCAAAGATACATACAAAAATAACAGCTCCCCAATCAAGCCACACTCTACACAATCAGCAATACTCATCCTGTGATCCAGTTAGGAATAAAGTGCACTGCCCAACGATACATACAGAAGTAATGTCTCCCTACTCATGTCATACAGAGCACAAGCAGCAGTACCCATCCAGTTATGAATAAAGTGCACTTCCCAAAGTTACATCCAGAAGTAACAGCTCCCCACTCAAATCACGCAGTGCACAAGTAGCAGTACTCATCCAGTTATGAATAAAGCGCACTGCCCAAAGTTACATCCAGAAGTAACAGCTCCCCACTCAAATCACGCAGTGCACAAGTAGCAGTACTCATCCAGTTATGAATAAAGCGCACTGCCCAACGATACATACAGAAGTAACGTCTCCCTACACATGTCATACAGTGCACAAGCAGCAGTACCCATCCAGTGATCCAGTTATGAATAAAGTGCACTGCCCAACGATACATACAAAGTAACAGCTCCCCACTCATGTCATACAGTGCACAAGAAGCAGTACCCATCCAGTGATCCAGTTATGAATAAAGCGCACTGCCCAACGATACATACATAAGTAATGGCTCCCCACTGAAGTCATACAGTGCACAAGCAGCAGTACCCATCCAGTGATCCAGTTATGAATAAAGCGCACTGCCCAACGATACATACATAAGTAATGGCTCCCCACTGAAGTCATACAGTACACAAGCAGTAGACGGTTTAAGATATGCAGCTAGAGCATCTCAGTAAGTTAGGGATGGAACAACTGTTATAATACTGAGATGCTAGAACATACAGATTGTGCACCTCCAAACAATAAATCCAGTCATAATAAAATATCATCAAAGCACTAATTTAACACAAAAAGTCCAGTTTCAGTAGTAATAGCACACTGACATCCATGCTGCTTCCCACAGGCACCCACCTGCTTCCATTTTCACACTCCAGAATGACTTGCTCAAACTCAGTCTTCATTAAATTTAGATCTTCTTGTAAAGATTTAGAAAAGCAACACTCAGAAATGTGAGAACCACTATGGGCAGAAAGTATATAAAAACATATCTTACATTATCTTGATGTTCTATACTAATTACTCTTTCATTCAGCAAGATAAGAAATTATTACTAATGATTATTTTGTTTTAACTTTCAATGATGTAATGATAGGGTTGCTACCTTACGTTGTGACCAAAACTAGACCAAGGTTACACCCCTCATACTTCCCCCTAACCTTGCAAATCTCTTCCCCTCTCTCCGCCCAGTTTCTGCCCATTTCCTGACATCAAAGGCACATTGATACTTTTTTTAATGAAAAGCACAGTGAATCTGCAAATTCAACAAACTCCAATAATCTGTTTTTTGAAACAGTGTTTTCCAGACTACTGCACAATCGGTTTAGTTTACTTATATTCCAGAAAAAATGGATAGGTGGCAAATCTACGTAATGGTGCAGACACATGGATGAGTCTGTATGTTTTTAGCTAATCCTTCACTTTACCATAATGCATTCCATTCCATGATCCCAAAGATGACAGCATATGGACCAGCCCTATACTGCAGGATTTTCATTCCATGTATTTAGAATGGCTGTACTGAGAATTACTACATACTTTCAGACTCTCAGGTCACTGGTCATAAGGCCGCAACTTTACAATGACTCTCAACAAGTCTGCTCCTGGTCTTCTTACAGAGACAGTGTAAAGAGACATTTTCTTTGAGGTAAAAAGCTCTAAACTTAGGTTTTCTTTTCACAGCTTGAGTCTATTACCTTGAAGGCATTCCTCTCACACTCACTTACTCTCCAGACAGACATCACATAGATTCATAGGTGCATAAATTATTACTTGGCTAATGGTTCTAGGAGGCTTTTTTAAGCCTAACCATGTTTTTGCATATGGAAATAACTGGACAAATTCCTCAGGGGCATATCGTTGGGTTTAGGTAGCCAAGCATTTCCAAGCTGCCTCTGTCCTTTAGGAACATAGGAGCCAGTCCAGGGGCTAAATTTCCAATTCCACATCCATTTTGCCAGGTTGCAGTTAAATATAGTGATGGACCAACTCTGCTTTTCATGGAGGGAAGCCTATTCGAGAGCAAAGATAGTCTCTGAGACACAAATCTGTCCCTCCAATACATTCAATTGATGTTGCAAACAAGGTTAAGGTCCTTTGATCTATTATTTCCAATGGTGTTAAAGTTGCAGACATGCAGTAAGTCAGTCAGTATTAGATGAGATGATACCTTCCAATCCAGGTCTGTATCACCTCTCAGTAGCCTAAAAGGGACTGAGAATAAAGATACGCTTTTGAGGTGGTCTGTGTAATGCTTATGGTTTACGCTTTGTATGGTTTTTCATGAGGAACCTCTGGGAGTGTTCCATTTGTATATACTTGGTTAGGTACATACTGAAGGGAGCATTGTACTCAATGATTGGCCTAATGATGGCAGAGTACAGTGAGACAATGCCATTTTATGGACCTGAATGCCATACCCTTGCACATAAGTTGCACAATATATAATGATTTCCTTTCAACAGTAGATATATGATGGTCAAAGGCCAAGTCACGGTCCACATAGTTCCCAAGTCCCTTAATCTGAGTCTACTCTTAGGAGTGCATTGTCTAAGTGATAATTCCCAGGGCTGGTCAACTTTCTACAGGATACTATTACACATTTTTTGGCATTCAGTTTTAGACCATGGCTCAGGCACCAATTATTTGTTTGCAACAAGCCCTCTTGTTATATGACTTGTTGATATTGGGACCTAGGTAGCTTGTTCTTTGTGTAAGTTCAATGCTTATGCCTCACTTCAGCTTTTTACATGATGTCATAGGGTTTCTGTAAATAATTATGCACAGGCAGTGAAATTCATGCTATTTGGAGAGGCTTGAAAATTTGCCAGGATATTACTCAGTAGCAGGAGGTTTTTTTTGGACTAATTCTTAAATGTTCAAGGGTTAGATGAGATCCCAGGTTTTGGCTTAATTTCAAATGGGACAGCTTTATGATCCAACCTGATGAGTGAGGGTGTTACACATGGGTGGGTACAAATTTCCCCATGTTTGTGAGGATCAGGTCAGGGATATTAGTGCCCTGAGTGGGTGTATGGACTTGCTGTTTTAGAGCATTTGTATCAACAAAGTCATAGAATCTCTGGGCTTTCGTACTGGATGTTTTTTAGGTTTCCTGGTTTATAGTGGGGTAGTTGAATTGGCCCAGTATTACAGTTCTGGGTTCAATGCAGAATGACTCCAGTTCATTTAGGTATGAGTATCGGTATCCAGGGTCATACAGGGGACCTATAGCTTACAATGATATGGTATGGGAATTTGCTTATGGTGAGTTGCCCATGGAAAAGCTCAGGTTTGTCATACTGCTTGGCCAGACTTGAAGTGAGACTGTTTTTGATGATTATTGAGACACCACCACCTTTTCTCCATTCCTGTGAAGTAGCTGGTTTAAATATGTGAAAGGCATTGTAGCCTTGCACTGCTGCTGTACTGTCTGTGGCTTGACACCATGTCTCCATAACTATACAGATATCTATACCCTGCAGGGTAAGGAAAGCTTGCAGGGAGTGGATATTTTTTTCAGACTCATGGCTCTGAGCAATATTTGTAGAGAATCTTGGGTTGGTTTTCCTATGCTGGAAGGTTTATCAGGGTGGCAGTGTCTATAAAAGGCACTATAGGTAGACAAAGTTTTAGCCAATATACAAAAGCCTAAAGGGGACAAGTACAGCCCACCACTGGTGAAGCAGTGTGATCTGTCAGCCATTTCCTCCCTAGCTGAAAAATATTGTACCCCATTTGAATGACACCAAAAACTATGCCAATTGTTAATGACAATTATTTTTTCTCATATTGTGACATCATCCTTGGAGAAGGTAGAATACTGCTCAATGTTGGGCTCATACCATCCTGAGACACATAGTATCCAACACTTCTCCTTCATTTCTGTCGTCATATCATCCAAAGAGGTAAGTGTTGGGTTATGTACCACCACATGTACCATGACAGAGTCTTACTGCTATTTGTGTGTGCATAGTGGGATCCTGGCCTCTGATAGGCAGATGGCCATGACCAAGACCCCCTTGTTGCTAGGCTTAGTGAGTGAGACATCTGTGCTAGGAGGTTTGCCTTATGATCTAGTTAAGACACCATGTCATGAAGCAGTATGTGTCATGGCGGATGTTACCTTGGTAAAATGCTTGTGAGGTTACTAAGGATCCCTGTTGTTATATCTGCATCTAGGAGGTATTTGAGGTTTGTACAGATTACTTTTAAGAGCCTCAGCATACATGAGTCAATGTGCTTGTTCTTTATTGTGAGTGGCAGGTGGAATGTGATGTCATCTGTTTCTGATAACCTGTTTGGTATTTGCAGTGCCTGTATGTGACAGCTTTGTCTCCAATGACAATGTATAATTACATCTCTCACACATTGTATACTACTGTAAACATGAGACAATTGTTACATTGTCTTGGAACACCCATTTCCATTAAGCTGGCTCGAGAGACAGAAGGAGAATTCTTATCTATGTTTGCAGATGTTTCTCCATGGATTGCAAGGACAGTTGTTGGGGGGGGTCAAGAATAGGTTTACTTGTACTCTGTTTAAGTGAAACTACAATATTTAAGGCAAGACTGTTAGAGCAATACTCCTCTGTTTGCATACTATAGTAATGTGGTAATGTGAAGGTTTATGGCACATTTCCTTGGGTACTATTTAGATAAGAACCTCAAGTTTTGTGCATTTCACAGTGCAGTGTTTCTCTACACACAAACCAGGTGCTGAGGAAGTAAAAAAGGCTGTTATTACGGAGAACGTCATATTCTAAATGCTTGGGCCTATATAGGGCACTTCATGATGAGCAGCTCTGTGGAAATGCACCAACTTTATTCAGGCACAGAAGATAAACAAACAAGCAAAAAAATAGACCACTGGTCAATCACAACAACACACACACACCACGTTTTATTTAGTGATCCCCAAGCTCAGAAGAAGCCAGGCTACTCTATATTCCCACTAGATTGCAGATATACATTTTCTAACTGTAAAATCACTAAAAATGGAGACTAAAGTGCAGGAAGTTTAGCAATTATGACAGTAAAAGTGCATAAACCCAACAGTTAACACACTGAAATATGACAGCACTTTAAAATATGAAAAAGTTCACTAACTCAGAAAATAATGCAGAAATTTAACAAGCAGCACTTTGAAATAACATGATAAAGTGAAATTCAGTAATTTGGAGTACTTTAGCTTGGAAGGAGCTGGACTGAAGCAGATACACTCAAACCTCAACAGGCACAGAAAATCAACAAACAAGCAAAATGTCCCATTGACCAGTCACAACATACTCTAAGGTTTCCTTTCTGATTTCCAACCACAGAAGACACCAGCCTACTCCCTCCTTCCACTGGAGTGTAGACCTAACTCTTCAAACAGTAAAAAACACTGCACAATGAACCCAAAGTACAGGAACTTCAGAAATTACAAAATTTCAGTAAAATATTAGCAAACACTTTGAATTACATACAAAAGTGCAGAAACCCACCAGTTAATACAGTGAAATGTGACAACACCTTAAAGCATGAAATAAATACTGAAACTCTGTAAATAACACATAAACATAGCAGCAACACTTTGGAATAACAAGATAAAATGCAATTCAGCTTGTGGAGTACTTATCTATGTTGTATGGAGCTGAAGTGAAGCACATACATTCAAATCACACTAGAATGATTGCCGAGCATTGGTAAGGTCTGTGTAAATGAATCCTTACACCTCTACATTCTCAGCAGCTCACTCAGCTTTCTTGCCTCTTCACAGAATCTCCAGAAACTCAACAGCTTTATGTAGGAAGCATACAAACAACTTAAGTGGACTTTTCCTGGGGGAGCAATGCTATGATATAATAATCAGGGAGACAAATTCCTAAAGAGTACTGTGAGATCTCATAGAAACATGCCACCCAATGTACTGAGAAAGTCAAACAGCAATAAAATGCCAAAACAATGTGATAAACAGCCAAGTTGTCTAATTGTAAGAGGCAGTGTAGGAATCATTTTGAAAGTGGGAGAAATACCCTGTGTTGAAGAATGTTTGTTCTTATTGTGAAGCTGTTGTTTAAATGCTGAATATATGCTTGTAGCCACACTGTGCCCCATCACAAGGTTTTCCTTTCAGATTCAGAATGCCCTCACTCTTTCCACCACATTGCAGAACATTACACCCTCTGCATCCTCCCAAGTATAACTTTTAACTCTGAGGTTGCCATATCTCAGATATGAACCCCAGAGACTTTGAATGTATTATACTGCCATTTATGCAATCATTCTTGACTGTACAGTCTTTTTTTTTTTTTTTGCAAACTCTTGTTGCAAAATAATGTCATCAATATGTTATAAGGAGTTTTTTCAAAGATCTTAAAGATAACACTGGGAATACAAATATACCCCAAATTATCAAGTAGTATTTCCTGGAACATAATCAGTAATTCAAACTCAGTATATATTTCCAGAATTTGAGATAAAATTCAAGGAGGAAGCCATCAAACCCAAGAACACTGTTCATCTTTTAAAGACAATTTCTTTTGTAACAAACCAATATTCACACTGATTTACCTTTTTTCCTTAATATAAGATTGCTTCCTAATACAAAAAGAAGGGTAACTTACTACATATGCCACAGCATATGTATTTTTTATATAATTGCATACCTTTATTATTATGAATAATCCTCCATCATATAGTTTTTTCCACCTGCTTCCCTCAAATGAGAATATTTATTTCACTGTATGCAAATGACAATTTGCATTTTTACAGTAAACCTTTTGTTACTGTATGCTTTTAATCTAGATTTTAAAGCCCTGAGCTGTTATTTTACTGTACTCCTAAACCCGGTATAATCCTTCTATGTCTCCTATGTACAGGTGTTTAACAATCCAGTCTGCCTGCTACACTAATGGGATTAAATCCTTTGTAATTCCCAACCACAAGTCATGCTTTTTGTAACTTGTTATGGTCTGGGATATGGTGGTGGGGTATTCAGAAAAGCTTAGCACTTATGCAAATTGTTGATTACAGTGAGTCATTGTTTTTTTTATGTTATATTTTTACCTACCGTCATGTAATATGGCTAAAGCTACATCTCAAATATGTGCTTTTGTTCTTAAGTGCAAAATCTTTCATTTGAGATGAATGAATAATCACTTTAACCATATTCTGTGCAAGAAGGTAAAAAAATGCTTGCTCTTTATAATCAGCATTTCACATAAGAGGTAAGCTTTTCTGACTGCCTCTATTATTTACTACACAACTCTATACTAAAATTTAGTAGAGAACACTCAACAAAATGCAATCAACATTTTTAACATACTTACTACAATGAAATTATAAGTTATTGTATTTCTAAGTCAAAATTAAACTCACTGAGGTCTTAACCATACTTTCAGTTAAGACACAGTAAAAAGACACTCATCCAGGGAATCCAATTTTCTCATCTGGAATTGGCATGTGTCTTTTCTCATTGGATACTTCACATTTGGACTGAAGAACAATACATCACAAATCATTTCAAGGGGGGCACAGCCAAGGATGCCAAGTAAATAGCACAATTTTACTGCTCTGCCTTAAAATATTTTTTTTTCTGACAGGATTTCAGCACTTTAATATAAAAAACATCGAAGAATTTTCTCTCTGATAATCATTTTAATACTGTGAGAAAGTTATTGAGAGGGGCGTAGTCAAGATGCCAGTCTGATAGCAGAAGAAATCCATAGCTCTGCTTAGATTATAATATCCTGAGAGGAAATATACTTTAATTTTTAGAAAAATCTAACTAAAAGTATACTAAAAGTTAGATAGATTAACACAGACTCTTTATTATTTTCAGAAAATTAATACATAGTCAAGAGATTTTTTTAAATTATTCCTGTCAAGAAGTTTTCTACTGGAGATCACAAGATGAGCAACTCAAGGAACCCACACCAGGAGAGTGCAGTGAATAAAGAACTACATCTTATAATAACAAACATCCAAGAATTGTCACTAAACATGGACAAATTCAAAAACAAAATGGATATTATCAAACAAGAATGCAGTAAACAACTGGAACTTCTAAATAGAATAGTACAAAAACAACCATAACAGATTCTTGCCTTAGAGGAAACAATAACTGACATAGATACTAGAGTGACAGAAAATCAACATCCCAATGAATTTCTTCTGAAACAAAACACCAGGCTGATTGAGAAACTGGAAGACCTTGAAAGTAAATTAAGGAGGAATAACATAAGAATATACGAAATTCCTGAGAAAGAAGAGGGTGCTAACATGATTCAATTCCTCAATAAGTGGTTTTCATCAGCACTAAACATGCCTGAATCCCTCTCTTTTGGAACTGAGAGGGCTCATCGGCCCCTGGCAAATCCAGCTTCATCTCTGAGTTCATCTAACCCCAGGTCTATAATAGTTAGATTTCTTTCCTTGCAAGACAAGGACTTAGTGCTGAAATCAGCTTGGATTTTTAACTTAAAAAACAAAAAAAAACCCAAAAAATCCTTGTTTTCCCACCTTTCTTGACTAGTTTAGACCAGTATACAGGCTTTGCTGTATTCTGGACTGTGGTGTAGTTCCTGTGTTGTCCATTGCCTTACTTGGATAGAAGGAAGTTTCTTTGCTCACCAGTGGGAGTGGGGAGCCTTGAGCAGTCTATCTGTCCCTGAAGGAGTGACCTCAGCACAAGAGCTTGTAGTAATTGGTCGTTTTGGACAATTTCCAGCTCTTTTGAAGTTCCCTGTTTAAAATCCACCCCTGAGTGTTTTTTCTGGCTATACTACTCAGAAACAGCTCTTCGTGGTGCTGCAGAGTGGTGCTAGCAGCAGAGAACTGAGAAAAGCGACTACTTTCCTGATCTAAGTATTTTTTTGCTGTTTTTACCTGAGAGACCTTCCTTTTCTTACTTTGAACAAGTTTATACTGCTTTATTACCTGTTTTTTGCATTGTACATTATCTGCACTTCAAGTTACATTTGGTCAAAAGTTTGTTGTTAAATTTAACTGTTGTGGCTACCCACTAAAGTGAGCTAGCCTGTTTAAGTGATTTATTACTGTTTTTCCTGCATTTCTGTGTACTTTTTAACTTAAAAAACAAAAAAATACTTGTTTTCCCGCCTTTCTCGACCAGTTTAGACCAGTATACAGGCTTTGCTGTATTCTGGACTGTGGTGTAGTTCCTGAGTTGTCCATTGCCTTACTTGGATAGAAGGAAGTTTCTTTGCTCACCAGTGGGAGTGAGGAGCCTTGAACAGCCTATCTGTCTCTGAAGGAGTGACCTCAGCACAAGAGCTTGTAGTAATTGGTCGTTTTGGACCATTTCCAGCTCTTTTGAAGTTCCCTGTTTAAAATCCGCGTTTGCGCATCTTTGCTCAATTGTGTACATAGCGCAGTGCTGGTTAAACAGGCTTAAACTATTCCTGGCTCTGCCAAGTCTGCACTTCAATTTTTCCCTTAAGAAAGCTCTACTTTCAACAAAATCAGTCTATTCGCTTTATCATAAGCCTAGCACTTGCTCCTAAAACCTTTATTTTAAGTGAAGCACCCTTAAACTAACGTAAACACTACATTCACCTACAACCCATGCTAATACCCACTTCCCTTCAAAGTCCTCTCTCTGACCCAGTTACACATCACCCCCTTATACTATTCTGGCATGTCGAGTGGTATATTACTGACGTCCTCTCCAGTTCAGCTGGTTAATCTGGGAATCCTGAGACAATGTTACAATTGTCTCATGTACACAGACAACCCTCTCCTCCTCCCAACAAACACAAACACATGTGAGAGATGCAACTATATAGCCAAACTGAAGGCTGAACTCTCTCAACACAGGACTAGCAAGACCAGACAGGAGGAGAAGGTAACCACACACACAACAAACCCAGTCTCACATAAACCAACCACAACTGCAAACCAAACACATAGTAACACAAAGACATACTTGGAGGCTCTAATAAAAAACTTACTGAAACAACAGAGGCTCCCAAAGCAGACATCCAAGAAAACACCACCACAAAACTCTGCACAAGCAACACATAGTCCACAAAGTCAGTGTGCCAAACAATCACAGCCCTTAAGGCGAAACACCATGCCTGATACACTAGTAATAGGTGACTCTATAGTCAGACACACTGATGTCCTGCTTACCAGGCTGAACAAAGAGAGGGTAACGGTGAGCTGCCTGTCAGGAGCTAGGATCCGCCACATAACACAAGCACTCAGGTCACTCCAAAGCAAGTACAAATATGACTCCATCATTGTACATGCAGGCATGAATGACCTGAGACGTACCTCCTTGGACTACATGAAAAGAGACATAGAGGAGCTCTCTGATTATGAAGCCCAGGCTGGTATGACCCTGACCCTGAGCAGCATCTTGCCCTCACCAAGAATGATGCCACAATACAAAGACAAGATGATCAGCTTTAATAATTGGCTCAATTACTGGTGTCATTCTAGGGGGATTCAATGTCTGTCTGCTTGGGATGACATGCTGGACAAGCCACGCTGCTTTGCAAGGGACGGCTTGCAACTGTCACCACTAGGCTTCCGGATATTGGCTAAGGCTCTTGTCACTCCCATAGTGCCTTTTTTAGGCAAGGCTCAAAAGACAAACCCACCACCCTAGAAAACAATAAAGGAAAAAAACTAAGGGTAATGCTGCTCAATGCCAGAAGTCTAAATCTCAAGATGCAGGCTCTCAAGGCACTCCTCAGTATGGAGAGCATCGATGTCTGTGCAGTAACTGAAACCTGGTTCAAGGCTCCTGAGAGCACCCCAGCCCTACCAGGTTATACCTTGTATCATGCTTTTCAGCCCCAAAACCTGGGCTGAACCACAAAAGGAGGGGGAGTGTCCATATTCATTAAAGACACCCACACCTCCAGGTTAGTGGCAATGCACGAAACATCGGAGACCATCCATGTGCAACTAACCGTTGGCAAAACTGCTATACAACTTGTAGCATGCTACAGACCACCCTCACAATATCAGGAACTCCATTCAGCCTTCCTGAAGACACTGGAGGATATGAATGTCTCACCAAATACCATCATATTGGGAGACTTCAACTACCCAAACATAGACTGGGTGCATTACTCAAGCCCCAGCACCCTAGCCCAAAGGTTCCTGGAATTCATCAACTCAAATGCGATGGAACAACTAGTCACCTCCCCTACAAGGGGAAATAATATATTTGACCTGATCATCACAAACATGGGGACAAAATGCTCAACACCAGAAGTATACCCCTCACTAGTGAGATCAGACCATAAACTAATAACCCTAGATATTCATATCCCACCTCCACCCCCAGCACATAAGACCACAGTGAGAAACTTCTCAAAAGCCAACTTTATACTCCTTAGGACTGAAATGGTATCCTTCAAGCCCCCTGGGCCAGTGGAAACCACATCCCACACTGCTGAATCCTTCACAAATGCTTTCTACGGGCATCTCCAAGAATGCATGGATCATGCAATCCCAAATAAAACCAAGACCCTTTCCACCAAAGGCAGGCATCCTATCTGGTGGACCCAGGCCATAAGCAAACTTTATAACAAGAGAAGGAAGCTACTGCAAGACAGAGCAAAATCCCATAAAGGGAAGGCATCCCTGATCAGCACTAGCAAAAAACTACGTTTGCTATTAAAATCATCAAAGGCCAACTTCGAGAGAAAAATCGCTAAGGACACTAAAGACAATCACAAGGCCTTTTTCAGTTATGTTAGAAACCTGGGTGGAAACCCTCAGATATGTGCAGAGTTAGTTCATAACGGCAAAAAATACACTGAACCCACAGATATTGCCAACATACTGGCAGACAGGTTCAGTGCAAATTTCTCCCCTCCCTCTCCCCCAAAAGACGAAATAAATATCTCAGCTGAATGCAACCTCCCTGAAATCTCAGATGTCCAGGTGAGAGCTGCCCTCAGCAAAGCTAAAAATACAGCATCCATGGGACCTGACGGTGTCCCGGGTTGCGTGCTACGTGAACACCTAGAGGAGCTAAACTCGCACATAAGAACACTGTTTAATCTTAGCCTTGCTACAGGATACGTCCCTGAACACTGGCGTACAGCTACAGTGGTCCCACTTCACAAAGGTGGCACCTCTACAGACCCCGGAAACTACCGCCCCATAAGCTTGATCAGCCTGGTCTGCAAAGCTATGGAAAGGATCATTATGGAACTCATAAACAAAGACATCGGGGACCTACAGACAATTGACCCTACCCAGTTCGGCTTTGTAAAAGACAGATCCTGTCTTTTAAACCTGGTGGACTTTTTTGAAACAGTCACTAGAGCCATCAATGAAGGCAAAGCAGTTCATACAGCCTACCTGGATATGGCAAAAGCCTTTGACACAATACCCCACTCAGGCATCATAGACAAGCTCAACAGCTTAAATGTAAACCCGTTTGTCACAAGATGGGTTGCACACTGGCTAAAGGACAGAACCCACAAAGTCAGAATAGCTGGAGCTATGTCAGACTCTAAGCCAGTCACAAGTGGAGTCCCACAGGGCTCTGTCTTGGGACCCCTCTTGTTTGGCATTTATTTTTCAGATGTGCAGGCAAACATAGGGGGTTGTGGCTGACAAAGTTTGCAGACAACTGCAAACTAGGCACCCTAGTCGACACACCACCTGACACATGCATCCTCCAGAAGGGCCTCACAGAAACAGACGACTGGTGCCAGAGCCATGGCCTTAAACTAAATGCCAAAAAATGTATAGTCATCCCTTTTGGAAAAAACAAAGTACCCACAAATTACCACATAGGTGGTAATCCATTAAGTACGGAAAAAGCAATCAGAGACCTGGGGACCCAAGTTGACAGTGATCTCTCATTTGACACCCACATCGCCAAAGTGGTTAGAAAGACCTTCTACCTTGCCCACCTTATCGATTCACATCCAGATCAAAGGATGTCATTGTACCCTTATATTCCTCCCTTATCAGGCCTATGATTGAGTACAATGCCCCATTTGGTATGTACCTCACCCGACACCTGCAGCAGCTGGAGAGACCCCAAAAGTACCTTACCAAGAGGATCAAGGGTCTCCAGCATATGTCATATGCTGCCAGACTGAAAAAGCTCCAGCTCTATTCAGTAGCATACCGCCTGCTCAGAGGTGATCTGAGCCTTACGTACAAGGCCATGTCCAATTCAGAATTAATGGACATGCTCCACCTCAAAAAATCCAAATCCATCAGAGCCAGGAGAGCTAAAGATCTAAACCTCAGCACAAATATGAATAGGACATGCTGGAGGGACAGATTCATAACCCAGAGGCTCCCCGCACTCTGGAACAGGTTACCTGTCCATGTTAGGCAGAGCCCCTCACTGACTCTCTTCAAGATAAATCTGGACGAATGGATGGGTGATCGTAGATTTACCCCAGGTGTCATCTCTGTGTCATTGCTAGATAGAGGCACAGTAAACTAAATTTAATTTAAATTGTACACTTTTGTATCATTACATGGGGTGTTAGTACTATACTATGAAACTATGAAACTAATTCCCCAAACTATCTTGATATCACCTATCAAGATAGGTGGAAACGTTATTTGTTTTGACAATGACTACACCTATACAGTCATATCCATTAGAAAGGAGTGTGTTCCTCTAATTAAGTCCTTGAAAAAAGCCAATATTAAAGCTCAAATTCTTTTTCCTGCAAGAATAAAAATCACCTTGCCAGAAGGAGTGAAGACCTTTGATTCCCTACAAGAAGCAGTAGAATTTATCCAAAAGAAGAAAATACTGTCGGACATAGAAAAAATGGAATGGTCATCCCAGAGTTTGAAGAGACAGGCAACAAAAAATGGATGGTCTGTGAAGGAAGGAGCAAACAAAACTAAGAAACTAAAGGAAAAATGAATAAATTCCTTCTAATTTTAAATGCTTTGTTTTTTGAATCATAATATATTTGATTCTGGAAAGTCTTTATGCTGTAAGGTAATGTGAATCATTTTTATTATTAACTTTCTCTTTTTCTTTCTATATCTACTTCTTCATTACATACAGTACTAAGTATTTAAATAACATTCTCTCTTTTTCTCTCTTCTTTCTACGTATTCTTTTTTGTTACCAATGTTCCTTTCCTCTCTTTTCCCATTATAAGTACTTTACATACTTTTCCCTTTTAAATAACTACAAATTATGTATGTCTTCTAATTCTTCAGTAATAGTATAATTTGACTTAATACCAAAGTACATTTTTTCTAGTGGATCAGTGGTGGGGTAACAAGGTGTTTGATTAGTGTTTCTGACTAGATGTTTTAGACTCTTTGTTTAGATACATTTAAACATTAATACAGTACATTAATGTTGTTTTATAGATAGCTAAATATAAGTTATTTATATATATATATATATATATATATATTTACACATTTATACATATGTGTATATATATATATATATATATATATATATATATATATATATATATATATATACATACATATATATATATATATATATATATATATATACTAGGTTCCTTTTTTTTCTCTCTCTCTGGCCTGGTTAACTGGTGGGTAAATGATTGAAATGATATAATATGATTTCTGATTCGAGGCAGCTGGTGTTACTTCTAAATAGCTGTTTGTATACGAAAGGGTTAATTTTTTCATGATGTTAATGTTTTGTAAGGAATCTGGCAGTCTGTGTAACTGTTCTCATTGTGGAGATTCATGACATGCACTGACAAGGCAGCTTGAGTGTTTTTTTTTTTTTGCTTTCTGTAAACTCTAAAAGCTTCAAGATCTGAATTTCCCACTGAAAATGCTTTTTTCTTCACTAGAGACAACTTTTGTTGTGCATGAGCTTATTTAGATACTTTTTAACAAGTTTATGAAGCTGCAGCTTGAGGAAACAATAGTGATGACATTGTTTGACCATTTGTACTTGTTAAACGGTTGTACTTAGAATTCTTTTCTCTTGAAATTCTGTTATCCTTCACTTGATACTTTAAATGGTAAATAATTAGTTCTGATGAAAGTGTTTAACTCCTTTGAAAATGTCTATTTTCTCTTATAGATGCATACATTCTGCAGATTTAATGCCACTATTAATTACTAAATGACATCAAGTGAACTAGGAGCTGCATTAGAAAACTAATTATGCATATTAACATCAGACTTATATTATATAACTAAACCTTTAGTAACTAAACAGAGGCCCCTTTTTTTTCTATCTCTCTCTCTCTCCCCCCTTCCTGATGAAAGATGTCAACATAGATATTGTTAATACATGAGTAATATGTGTGTAATTGCAAAATATAACAGTTGTATTGTAATAAGTGTTTTATATATATATATATATATATATATATATATATATATATATATATATTCAACAGATCCTTACATGAAAAATGTTAGATGACTGACAAAATGGTTAAATTATCTGATGTTTTTTTTAAAGTCTTGGAAATAATGACAATCTTCTTAACCTTCAGCTTATGTTTATACATACTTTGATCTGATGTGTATTTCTGGCATATCTATGTATTAGAGGTGCTATGTGACATATATATGTGACATATCCATATAGCTTCAGATATATTGGACACTCTCATTCTAATGTATATTTCACGGATTCAGATTTCTTTAGTTGCTCTCATAATGCTTTTCTTTTTTTTTTATACTATAGTCTAAGCAGAGACGGATAATTGGTGGCATTTGGTATTGGAGAGGTCATGGATGGATGGTTTTGTTAAGTTTTTAACTAAACCTGATACTTTATGTCTCATGTATGCGTCTTTAAATACTTTTGGGTTTTTGAAAGTAGTGCTTAATACATGTTATGAATCCATGATAAGTAAGTATTCAGTAGATTTAAAGTCAACATGGAAGAAAGGTCTTTCAGTTAGTAATAACATACACATTATAGTCAATGGCTTATAAATGTTTATCATTAAATATTAATGGTTTGAACAATAATGTCAAAAGAGCTGGTTTGCTTAAATATATCAAAATGCATAAAGCCCAGATAATCCTTTTACAGGAAACCTATCTATTAAAAAAAGATCTACAAAACTACTCATTCAATGGCTATACCATTCTGGCTGATTCGTGTTTTAAGTCTAAGAGAAGGGGCACTCATTCTATGGAAAAATACTTATACTATGCCAAGAATTATAGATACTATTTCAGTTAAAGATGGGATGCTAAGCATGGTTGTTTTGGAAAATAATAGGAAGTATTATACTTTGATTAATGCATACTGGATACCAGGACTGAGTACTAAATATGTTGACAAATATCTGGACCTGATTGCTTTAAATAAAAAAGGGGAAATTATAGCAACAGGTGATTTTAACTGCTTATTATCATGCAATGATACTTCTAAAAATGATAAAAGAAAACTAACATCTCAAGCCAAGAAGTTAAATGACTTTACAAACCAGATGAACCTTAAAGATATACATGGACTAAGAGAACATTATTCCTTATTCTATACTGACTATTCATATTGGTTTGGTACACAAACACTGATAAGGTCTTTGTATCAAATAATATATATTCTAAAATAAGTGATGTATCTATATAATGACTTGTTCACTTTTGGACCATAATGCTATAAACGTTACATTAACTACACATACACATGATTTAATATTTGCTACAGAGAATTCCTGCTTACATAACTAAGTTAAATGACTTTAGAGAATGGAAAATGAAAGAAATAGACATGTTTATGGAAACAAATGATAATGGTGACGTGACTGATACTATACTATGGGGCACCTTTAAAGTGTGTGTGTATATATACATATATATATATATATATATATATATATATATATATACACATAGTAGAATACTTACAAAAAATATATACAAGATAAAAATGGACGCAAAACCAAATAACAAAGTAGCACATAATGAAATTACTAAGTTAAATCAAAAATACTTAGAAGTGCTGAATCATAAGGTAGCCATTAACCTGGAAATTTGAAATTACAATCTTATGCTGTAAATCCCAAATATCTACATAAAATAGTGGTAAGATCCAAAAAAATAAACAATCAAAATCTTATTAATGAGATTAAATATAAAAGTGATGGTTCAGTTAAGAGTACATCTAACTTAAAGGGCATATTAGAAGAGTTCAAAACCTAGTATAAAGTTATAAATAATAACACACCACTTTTGGAGACAGATAATGTAATAAATACTTTTATTCAAGAAAATATAACTACTAAGGTGTCAATGCAACAAAATAACATATTAAATAAACAAATAACACTAACAGAAGTGAAAGAGCAAATAAAAAATTTAAAAGATAATAAAGCTCCAGGACTGGATGGAATAATTCCTGAACTATATAAGATTTTTCCTGAATATATAATAAAGAAAATGATGAGTGTCTTTACTATGGTTAAGCAAAAATCTATAACACCCCCATCATGGAAATACTCAATTATCTCCCAATATTAAAACAAGTAAAGGACACCAAATCTTATGATTCATATAGGCCAATTTCATTACTAAACACAGATTATAGAATTTTCATGACAGGATTAGCTAATAGGATAAAGAAAATATTACCTAATCTAATACATAATGATCAGACAGGGTTCATTCTTCATAGAAAAGTGTAAGATAACATTATTAAATTACTATCATTAATAGACATACATGCAAATACAAAAAACAACTATTATCAGCCTAGCCATAGAAACGGCTTTTGATTCTATTAGTTGGTCTTATCTACAAAGAATTCTGATTGGTTTTGAATTCTCGTCAGATTTTGACAACTCATTAATGAAAACTTATAATGGGGCACAAGCTTATGTGAAAATCGGATTATGTCTATCCTCACCACTAGAAATCCTCAAGGGAACTAGACAAGGTTGTCCTTTGTCCCCATTTTTGTTTGCTTTTTCAATTGAACCTTTTGCTACATAGAGCAGAAACAAGCAAAATATAAAAGGCTTTCAAATAATAAGGACTACTGTCCTAAGATACAATTATTTGCTGATGATATGTTAATGTTGTGATATTGATGGTTCTTTGCATGATGTTATAAATACCTTAAGCAAGTTTGAAAGAATTTTAGGGTTTAAATTTAATCATAATAAATCCAAAACATTACTAATTAACAAAAAGATCAAGAAAAACCTAAGAGAGAATAGCCTGTTTAATTGGGAGAATGATGTATTGCAATATTTGGGTGTCAGTATAATGAGTACATGGAAAGAGTCTTTTAAACTGAACTACAATAATTTATTAATCACCATTAGTGAGCTAATCAAAAGATGGAATAAAATGTTCTTCACAATGGAGGATAGGCTCTCTTTAATTAAAATGATAATTTTACCTAAAATTTTGTTTTATATACAGTCATTGATACTACCCCCTCCCAAAAACATATTTAAAACATTAGATTCCATGCTACTTACATTTTTATGGTTCCCCTTAAAACCTAGGATTGCATATAAATGGCACATTGGAGTTTGGAACAGTAATGGGATAGTATTCCCTAGCTTACATCTTTAGTCCAAATCAGTTATAATAAATGTAATATTACATTGGATCACACCTACCTATATATCTTGCTGGAAAACAATACATGAGATTCATATAACTGATGTCAGAACTATAGAAAATCAATTAAAGGAACAATATGGAATAAGTAGGGTTCACTGGCTTTTACATGAATTTTGTTTATTTAATAAGAAGTTTGATAATTTTTCTTATGGCATTAATCAAATATTTAATAACTTTAAAATATAATTGATTGTAATTACAACATTAAAAAAATTCTGTTTCTTATAGTGCCTTTACCATACTCCCGATTCCAAGATTCTTTCAACATCAATGCGATGCAAAAAATTAAAGGAAAATAACTTGATATTCTGGCATCAGTTTATTGAAAATAAGAGTATTAAACCACTAAACTCTCTTTTGTGTAGTTTTTGATAATAGTCAAGACAGTTGGTTGTTTATACACTCATTAAGGCAGTTTATAGAAAACAAAATGAGAGTATCGATCAAGCTAGAGACTGAATCTATACCTAATTTAATTCAGCCTTTTATTAGGTATCTTGAAAAGACAGATAATCAAAACTTAAGTATCTCGCCTATCTATAAGATACTAAGAGAAGACACTCTAAAGTTTGACTCAGATTTTTGGAATTACTATGTAAAGATTAATGGAAAACAAATATCTGATGATTCCAAACAAATTGTTATTGAATTCTACGTATGGTACCTCTTCTTCATTATATTAGAGATTGTATACATGGAAATTTATGAACAGGAGTTTCTATATTCCACATAAAATAAATCTTATACTCACAAACAGTGAAGTAAATGTTGGAAATGTGATGAATTACTAGAGGCTAACTGGTTTCACATGTTCATTGAATGTAGAAATGTTGTTCAATACTGGAAAGACTTCAGATACTTTGTAAATACTTTATGGTCTGACAACTGTCATATTTCTAACTCACTAATCCTATTCAATGTTGTACCTAAATCTCAGATTCAGTTTCTCTGATCAATTCTTGCAATTGCCAGAAAAGTTATTACTTTGAACTGGAAAAGTAAACAAGAGTTGATGTTTAAAGATTTTATTAATTTAGTAAAAGTTGTTTGTAAAAAAAACTGCAAACCATTTGTTATAGAACTCATAACATTACTCATAGAAAAATAGCATGGCAAAAAGTGGAAAACATTTTGAACAAATACTGATAACTTCTCATGGATAAAATGCTGCGGTAGCGTTGTCGCCTCACAGTAAGACGCTGTCTGGTTCGATTCTCAGCTAGAGCGTCATCTGCGTGGAGACATGCATGAATGGGTGTACCTTCATTGAAGGTTGTGCATCAGGGCTGGTAACTCGGCACGTAAACATCAACTACCAATCATTAGCGGACCGGAGTCCCGCTGTAGCGACCCCTAACCGGGAAAAGCCGAAAGACACAAACAATCATAGATGAATGCAAATATTGTACATAGTTTTGTTATTGTTTTATTGTATTTGTTATATGTACATTTGCGTATGTTTATCTTCTTCTTTCGGCTTTTCCCAGTTAGGGGTCGCCACAGCTGATTAAGTGTCCACTCATGATTGGCAGTGGGGTTTTACAGTGTCGAGTTGCCAGCCCGACACCCAATCTTCCACTGAAGGCACACACTCACACCTTGGACCAATTTAGAGTATCCAATCCACCTACAGCATGTCTTTGGGATGTGGGAAGAAATCGGAGCACCCAGAGGAAACTGACGTGACCACAGGGAGGACATGCAGACTCCACAGAGAAGGCACCCTAGCCAAGGATTGAACTGGAGAACCTCTTGCTGTGAGGTGGCAATGCTAACCGCTGCATCACCGTGGCTGCCCACATTTGTGTATGTTTATAATGTTTTTGAAAAAAAAAAAGAATGTTATTGCGAAGAATTTTCAGTTTTAGAACTTTATTCTTGAGAAAATTCCTGTCAAAAGTTTTGCAGCTTGTCACAGACTAGAACAGTCACTCAAAGGCTTCTCTCCAGAACAACTCTATGAGGAAGGAAATACAAACAATTATTGGCAATATACAAGCCCTCTCCATAAAAATGGATAACTTGGAAAAAATTATGGAGATTATGAAAAAAGAAAGTAAAAAAACAGATTGATGTACTGAAGGAAATCATCACAAAACATTCTGATCAATTAGCAGCAATAGAAGAATCTGTCAATGAGATAGATGGAAGACAGAAAATGAAAATCAGATAGAGTTCCTTTTAAAACAAAGTAATTTACTACTAGAAAAAGTGGAAGACCTGGAATGTAGATCAAGAAGGAAAAATATTAGAATTTATGGAATCCCAGAAAAAAAAATGGAAGGAAATAATATGATTCAATTTTTGAATGACTGTCTTCCGAAGGTGTTAAATCTACCTGAATCCCTATCATTTGGAATCAAGAGAGCCCACATATATATCTCTCTAAAAATCCACCATCTGTGAGATTCATTATTGTGAAATTCCTGTCAACACAAGACAAGGACTTCATACTGAGAACTGCATGTTCAGGGAATCCAGTATAAATTAACGGGAAGAGCATCAGGTTTGATAATGATTACACATCTACTGTAATAACTAAAAGAAAAGCATGGAGCCCCTTATCAAGAATTTAAAAAAGCTTATATTAGAGCACAGATCCTATTTCTTGTCTGAATCAAAATTACTCTCCCTGATGGACAAAAAGTCTTTAACAACCATGAAGGGGCAACAGACTTTGTTAAAAAAAGTAATTTACTAGACAATGTTGAAGACATGGATCTTTCTTTACCCAGCCTAAAAAGACAAGCTGGCAAGGGCACATTAAATACCAGTGATAAATCAAGTAAAAAACTCAGAGACAAGCAGGCTGTTCATTTTCCTTACATATCAGCTTCTGTCATGAATAATCACTTCAATCCACAGGAGATGAATGCTACATTAAGGTATCTTTCGGCTTTTCCTGGTTAGGGGTCGCTACAGTGGAACTCCGGTCTGCTAATGATTGGCAGTGGATATTTATGGTGCCAAGGTACCAGCCCGATGCCAAACCTTCAAAGAAGGTACATCCATTCACGCACACACCTACCTGCATGTCTTTAAATGTCACTCAACTGTGGGGAGGACATGCAGACTCCACACAGAAGGCGCTCCAGCTACATTAAGGTATGATATCCCAAATTATAAATGAAGTTTGGCAACAAACTAAGTTGTCCCGGGACATCTTCATGGGGGGGGGGTTAGGTTGATATTAGGGGGAGTTAAGTGGGTTGGGGAGATGAAAGGGTTAAGTGGAGGCAGGGATGGTTGGGAGGAAATGAGATAATGATGGAGAGGAGCTTAAGAGGTTTAGTCTAGGGTAGTTGGGTTAAGCAATCACATTTTGGTGTGAACTTGCTACTGCAGGTGACATGTCCATTATGACCTGGGGCTGGTCTGGTGAAGGTAGGCCTTGAAGACTTGTGGTGCGGGATAAATTATTTATTTGTTATTTATTTAATTATCTTGGCTGGCTTTGGTTGCGGACGGGTGGTTGGTGGTGTCACTGATTTCATATAAGGGTGAGGTTTTCCAGGGATCATTTAAAAAAAAAAAAAAAAAAAGGGGAAATATATGAAACACTTTTACCATAATGACCCTTTGTTCTTTATTGATGGCAAGTTTCACTGTTTGCTTCAGGTTGGCAGAATTTGCGAGCCCATGGATTGTTTTCTTTCTTGAGGCCATGTGGTGGCCTAGCACTGAGCGTTTCAATGGTTTGCTTTCAGGCTGGTTTGTGAACGATGCTGTGCTGGGGTGACTTGCATTGGGGCTGTGCCCTTGTGTCGGTGATCACTTCCAGGGCAGTTGACATGGTGGGGTGAAACCAGGGCTTGCATCAGTGGTTGTTTTACTGTCTGGTGCATGTCATGTCCTTGGGTTGTTCCGCTGGAATTAAAAAAAAAAAAAGAGATCCTAATACATGATGTAAGATGGTTTCTTGGGCTAAGTTAGGATAATGTTGAAGTAGGAGTTGATGGTTCATTGGTGGCATATGGGCCTCGAGGTTGGCTAGGGATGGGCATATTCAGGATGGCAGGGAGGTTATGGGTTCTGAGTAGTTCAGTTTGTGGCCCAATTAAAATGGTGGCGTTAGTTCGCGGACTTACCTGTAGCCATTGGAGGTGGTCGCGCAGGCCTGGTGTTTCCCTCGGGCATTGGGTTGCGTTCTGGCTTGAACCATGGTGGTTGCTTGGCACGAACTGCTGGATGGCGGATTTATATCTGAGAGGATCTCTGGGTACAATAGATAGAGTTTGGGCACTTCATGCTCTGACATCAACACAGTCCTTTCCTGTGTTCTGGGTGTTCTGTCATTGATAAGAATAAATTCCAGTGCAGCCAAAAGTAAAGACCACAACAGCTTTAATAATCCATATGTGGAACAGTAAAACCATAGAAATCCATCTGTAACTGACTAAGCGCTTTCACCCATTAAAGGGCATCCTCAGAGTCAGTTATTTGATTGTTACAGATCATTTATAAAGAGACTTTCAATTTTGCATTCTCAAATGAGAAAAAACTTCCAATTAACTAATTACCATAGATAATTGTTCTTTTAGTTTCACATATATTAACCCTTAGTGGTTAAACCACAATTGCAATTATAAATATCTTTTGTAAATTTGAATTCCAATACATAACCAAAAATAAATTGTATTGTACAAAACACCTCTATGTAAAATGTAAAATATAAATAAAATATATTGTATTAAAAATATATGGTTTATATATTGTGGTTTTTCCTTTTGGCTGCACTGGAATTTATTCTTATCAGTTTATTCTTGTTCTGTCATTGAGACTGCTATTCACCACGTATTTTGGTGGCTTCATCAGGGTCTACAGTGCAGACTAGAGTTAGTCAGTATTAAGGGAGTCGTGCATGAATTGTAGTAAGTGCTCCCCTTCATGCTACTCGTTGTGCTTTGTCAGTGGTGGTGATTAAATTTCGGGATCGGAAGATTGAAGGAGGTAAGAACAAGGGGTTGGGATCTGATTGGAATAACCTGCCTTTTTGAGGCCAGTTGGTGGTGCCACGTTCTAGGTATTTTTCTCAGAGGGGACCGATTGTGGCTTTTTGTGGGCTCTGACCCAAGTTTTAATACCACTGCGCATGATAAGTGCAGAGCTAACAGTCTGTGCCCTGCACTTTCTCCTCACTCAAACACACACTCAAGGGGTCTGACTTCAGGAGTTAACACGTGGACCTGAAAATTCAACAGTATGCATGTTGACTTTCTGGGGTAATCAGTGGCATACCTCTCAACTGTAAAGATCTTCACAGATTTTTATATTTGTGGTCTGTTTTTCGGGCAATTGTGGCTTTTTGGCTCACTGCGGTGAATTGTTGGGGATTGAAGTTGAAAGATAGTGAGGTACATTTGAGTTTTACACTTCATAATACCCTTCAGAAGTATCTGTGGCATCTCTTGGAAAAATAAAACGCAGTATATAATTCAATTGCAAGAGGAGCAACTTGGTCCTTCTGATGAACTGGCTACAAAAAGGAATAAGTCATAGGTGGTAAATTGCTTTTCAGCAAATATTCTGTAAGGCTGAGTATGTCACTGCAAAGTGAGAACAAATAAAGCACTACACAATGTCTGAGTACTTCTACACAAATGTTAATATCTGAATGATTTCCTTACTTTCTGTGTTAAGACATCTATCTGATGCATCAGTTTTAGCTGTATTATTATCAATTTTTGAGTCTGTTACATAGTCAAAAATAGATGGACAGTTAAAGAAAATGTTTTGTGCGCAGTTCACTGTCAGTAATCTGTACTAGTGCGAAATATCAGCAGGGAATGTGTGCAACATTACTGTTTCTGAATACAGATTTGAGTGAAGTATAAAATAATGTTAAGAGGAGGTATGCAAGCATCCTGGACAAATAGAGCTGATCAGCCATCTCAAGTAAAACTTGTACTGTTACACAATAAACAGTGCCATGAACAAAGCCTTCAATAAAACACATAACATGACACTGTGAGAGCACAGAATTATGTCAGGAGGAATGAAAGAATTGCATTAATTGGGAAAGATGGGGGGGCGGCAAGGACAGTGCACAGGCATCAAACTATACTAATTTCTCCTCAGACCTAAGGAAGTAGTTCTTTACATAGAGGCACTTCAAGAATGGATAATGGAGAAATAATACAATTAAATATTTTAAAAAGCATGGGCTTCATTAAACATTGGGTAGAGAACTAAGGCACAGTTTCCTAACAGCTTTTTCTTTTGGTGACTAGGGGAAGGGGCATGCCAGATGGACAAATTACCTTCTGCTAGCAACTGAAACAAAGTGAAATAGCAGGTACTCATTGGGTTAATCAAGTAGCTTTTCAGTGAACCTGTTGTGTCTGCTCCATTGATTTGGTTCAAAACTACTCATTCTATAACTTTTATCAGTTGATCTTTGAGCTAGTTATATTAAATAAAGGGATGCAGGAGGAAATACATCCTGCCTGGGGGTATAGTAAGCTTATCCCGTGTGAATTTTTTGTGAACTTTAAGTACATTTATTAGACAGTAATTGCCTCTTTTTTTTTTTTTGCTGGAAAGAGAGTGGACTGCCGGTACTATAGCTGAAACACTATTTTACTGCCATTATTAACAATAGCACAAGTCAGGGCATTTGAGTTGCGGACTGTATACCATTCTGAATATCCATGCTACCGCAACCTGTTCCATCAACCTTTTAAGTTTTGTAAGAGGAATATTTTAAATAATACCTGATTGTATTTTGCAAGCTGCTAGTTAGCTATTATTAGGTTGGCTGCATTGTGTCCATTTATTCCACATTATGTGGCTAGTGTGCCTCATTTGGAGATGGAAGGTTAAGAGCTAGGCAGATGGTTTTACAATATAAGTTAGCTTGGCTTATACTGGGTGCTAATGGAGGTGGTCTGGAATCGCAAGGTTACCCGGGTTGTGGATATTGATAGGTCCCTTCATGTGTGGAGTTTAGTTTTAACATACTCGACTGGTAGTTCAATTTATCTTGGGTATTTGATAAGGTCATTGGAAGGATAGCTTCAGTTATGGCTGCTTTGTCATAGATGTGAGTGGTGGTGGTACATTTCTTCCCGGGTTGGCATATAAGGTTGTCCTCGAAGATGTCTTGGAATGTGTGTTATGTATTTTGGATGATTTACATGTCTTTTTCTTTCTTGCAGATGGGGTCTTGGAACACTGTCACTGTAAATTGGAATAGGTGGGTATAAGGTGGAGCTTTATCTTTACATATTAGAGGGCTTACTTTTCTCCTTTTCTTTGTAGATGATGGTGTGCTGAGTACCAGTTGTGGTGATACACAGTGAATTTGCAGGTGATGGAAGCAGTGGCAAACGAGGAGGTTACACATGGGGAGCAAAAGTGGGGAACTGTCACTGATGGAAATTGTTGAAGTGTGGATTGCTGAAGTGCAGAAGGCATCATGCAGTGGCTTGAAAGGGGATTTGAAAGGTGTTGTTTTGATAGGACGGATGTTGCCACTGGAATGGGGTACAAGGAGGGTCTGAGTAATCACCTTTAGTAAGGCATGTTAGAGCTCTGTGTTTGATTAGTGGGAGCGGATTATTGCATTGGTATAGGGTGCAAGCAAGGAAGGGGTAGGTGGGGGGGCCAAATGGAAAACTTGGGGATGGTTTATGGGGAGTGTGGGGATACCACGGGATGAGTAGAGTCACGATACTCATAGGAGCACGGAAACTTATTTGGCTACAGCCATATGGCTTTGCAAGGCAGTGAAGTTCGATCTTTTCTTTCTGGGAGCCTTGGGGTGGTTGTATTCGCTAAGCCAGTTGTTTGAAGTGTATGTGTGGGAAGGGCCAATGAGTTGCTGGACAGGATGCTGGAGTTTGTTCCTCATGGGTGATATCTTTGGGTGGACGAAATTGTCTCTTGAGCAGTTAGTGTTAATGTTACATGTTAATGTTAAAGAGGTCATTGTTCCCCTCTACTCATCACTCATTAGACCCCATTATAGAGTACAATGCCCCTTTTGGTATGTACCTCACAAGACATATACAACAACTGGAAAGGCTGCAGAAATACCTCACAAAGAGGATTACTGGCCTCAAACAGATGCCCTACGCAGACCGTCTCAAAAAACTCCAGGTTTACTCTGTCACATATCGCCTACTCAGAGGTGATCTCTGCCTAACATACAAAGCTATGTCAAACCCAGAGCTGTTGGACATGCTCCACTTAAAGAAATCCCAATCCTTCCGAGCTATATGCTCTAGGGACCTAAACCTTGTCACCACAATAAACAGAACATGCCTGAGGGATAGATTCTTCTCCCAGAGACTTCCCATACTCTGGAATAAACTACCTATTTATATCATCCTCATTAGCACTCTTCAAGAAAAATCTTGATGATTGGATGGGAAATAGGAAATTCACCCAGGGATCTCTTCTGTAGCTCTGCTCGACAGTGGCACAGGAAAATAATTTTCTTGGGTGGCAAAATCCAGGGTGCCTTTTTGGCTGGGCTTGTATAGGCCCTAGGGCTGATAGCCTAGTACCTACCTATGAACCTATGAACATACCAGGTTAAGGTTTACAGAACAGCACAAGGGGCATTTCACTTGGAGTTTGGGTGAATTTTGTAGATAGGATTTTATGAAGCTTGGAAGGTAGATGGCTGTGTTGGGGTAGTTGTAGAAGATGGGCATTGTTACGGGGCAGTTAGAAGGTTTAAAGAAAGCTTGGTTGCAGGATAAGGCAGTTGTAAGACAGGTCTTAATTACTTTCTACTGGAATAGGTAACATGAAGAAAGAGAGCTTTCGAGGGGAAAGGCCAGGGACAAACAGGGATTAAGATGAGTTGGTAATGAGTGGATTGTGTGTGCTATGACTTGGCATGCAGAGTACTCATGGTTGAGTATAGGCGAGTTTTCAGGAGCTGGGTCAAGGGGTGCTGGATTTCTGACATCTAAGGTTATGATACAATCGACAGGGTCCTGGGTGTGATACTTGATACTAGTTTTGTTTGGGTGTCAATTTGAGTTCAAGGGGTTACAGTTTGTGGTTTTGTTGTGGTTACAGGTTGTCAATCTGTTCAGGTTGTGCCATGATTTCAGCTTTGAAGGAAGTGGGATAAAAGTGTATGTATTCTCTTCATGGATGTTCTGGTGGTACAATGTGGTCACAGTAATTCTACTTTAGGTAGTTTCATTAGGGTCTGTTTCAGTGATGGTATGGCGAGGCGGGTTTATGATGGGATTCTAAGGTGCTTTACAGATGATGGGTACACCAGATGATGCTTGGATAGACCTTTCCCTTTATGGGAAGTAGTGGGTTGAACAATTTTGGCTAGAATGGAGGGGGAACAGCCTCATCAGGCTGGTTGGTGGAGAAGAGGGATAGGCTTGGCTTCTTCTGTTCCCTCTCTGGTGTCTGGATGTTCATTTCAAGGATCTGGGGAAAGGAAATGAGTAGTTGGAGGAAGCTTGCTGAATAGATAAGCAAGCTGAGGTAAGGATGCTGCTTATTTGGTGGAAGGTAATTCAATGGATGGTGTATGAAGTGAGATGGGATGCTGCTTCATAAGTAAAGTAAGCGAGCAGAGGTATGGACCCTGCTTGTTGGGTAGGGTGAGTAGGTACGCTGCCCTGATTAACATTACAATGAATGGTGTATGAAGTGAGATGGGATGCTGCTTCATAAGTAAAGTAAGTGTGCAAAGGTATGGACGCTGCTTACTGGGGCAGGGTGAGTAGGTACGCTGCCCCCTGATAAACATTACAAGGATGTTATGCTGTATTTAGAATCAATTGTATCATGAATAGTTGTAATTAATGAATTTGGTGATCAAAGCTATGTTATGGAAATTTAATAAAGGCTGTCAAATGTCATTTGGTGTGATGTGTGTTATTAAAGGGGACCGGGACAATAAATATTTTTTTCTTTCTCTCTTTCTCTTCTTTCTCTTAGACTCATTTAGCATCTTTCCATAAACTACATGTTCCATCTCCTCTCCCCTCTTTCATTTCTTTATTAGATTGATATCATATGTTACTATATAACAGATGCAATTTCATATCAATTATTTTTTATTTTTACATATTTTTCAAGTTTTAACCATGATAATTGTTTATAAGTAACATTCGAAGTTCCTGAAATAGTAGTATGCTCTCGTTTAAAGATTTTCTTTCATTAACTATGATTGTTTGTAACAGGGAATTACAAACTACTATTTCAGGGATTTCAAATGTTTCTCATAAACAATTAGCATGGATAAAACTTGAAAAAGTTCTAGATAAAATGTAATAATGACTATGAAATTGCATCTGTTATGGACCTTGTATATAGTTTTGTTTATTCATGTTTTTGATGTTTAATGCTTATTTGTTAAAGTGTATTTTTCATGAAAATTCAATAAAAATGTATTTAAAAAAGTAATTTCAAGGGCACTTTCTAATCATAACTATAAAGTGTATACATTTTCACTGGGCACTTTGAAGACTGCAATAACCTAAAACATAGAAACAGAAAAATACTGATTCTGGCCTTTGGTAAAAAACAGTTTAACCTTACTCTAATTCTCTGTCTCTGTCTCTCCTTCTCTATCTTTCTCTGGCCCTTAATGTAAACCATTTTAACCTCACTCAGTTTGCTGTCTCCCTCTCTCTTGCCTTTAGTGTAAACCATTTCAACCTCACTCTGTTTTCACGCTTTCTCTCGGGCCTGTGGTTTTAACCTCAATCCATTCACAATCTCTCCTTTCTTTAATGTGGGCTATTTGAAGTAACCTATTTTAACCTTGCTGTATTTTCTCTCTCTCTCTCTCTCTCTCTCTATTTGTCCTTTTGTGTAAACCATTTTAATGTAACTCTATTTTCTTTCTCTCTCACTGGCCATTGGTGTAGATAATTTTAATCTCACTCTGTTCGCTTTCTTTCCTGCCTTTAGTGTAAACCATTTTATCCTCAGTCTATTTTCTCTCTCTCTCAGGCTATGGTGTAACCCATTTTAACTTTACTCTATTTTCTCTCCCTCTCTTTGGCTGCTGGTATATCTCATTTTAACCTCACATTGTTTTCTTCCTCATGCTCTCTCTTTCTCTGAACTCTGGGATAAATCATTTTGACCTCACTTTATTTGCTCTCTCTCCTACTTTTAGTGTAAACCATTTTAACACCGCACTATTTTTCTCTCTCTCTCTATCTCTACTATGGTGTAAACCTTTCCAGCTTCACTCTATTCTCTCTCTCTCTCTCTCTCTCTTTGGACTATAGTGTAATCCATTTTAATCTCACTATATTCAGTCACTCTACTGCCTTTAATGTGAACCATTTTAACCTCAGTCTATTCTCTCTCTCTCTGTCCTATGGTGTAACCCATTTTAACTTCACTTTGCTCTTTATCTCTCTCTCTCTCTGTCCTACCTTCAGTGTAAACCATTTTAACTTCACTCTATTTCCTCTCTCTCTCTTTGGCCACTGATGTAACCCATTTTAACTTCATTAATCTCCTTCTCTCTGGCCTTTGGCATAACCCATTTTAACCTGACTCCATTGTCACCTGACTCCATTGTCTATAGATGGCATCTGGTTTTACCCATTTTAACTTTACTATAGTGCCTCTCTGACTTCACTCTAATTTCACTCTCTGGCCTTTGCTGTAACCCATTTTAACCACACTCTATTCACTGTCTCTGGATGTTTAGTTTTAACTGCAGTCCATCCAAAATGAATGAATGGGCTCCATGAGTAAAGTGCCATGATTCTGTGATCAGCACTCAAAGCTGGGATCACAAATATCTACACTTGTATATATATCACCTCTGAGATTGCTCTATCCTGGGAAAAATAAAAATTCCCAACATACAACACTTGCAATCTTTAAAGGCAAAACCAATGAACTGCACATTAGAAGGTTAATCACTAGTCTCTCAATTACAAGTCTGGCTAACTAATTAAAGTGCAGATAGTCAGGATGTCCTCTGATATCTACAGCAGAAAATGTTCTGAGCAAAGCCATTTGGGATGACATCCTGCAGCAGATCCACAGAAGGACAAGACCAAAACCCCAAGTCCTGCAACCATTGTTACTATGGAAACGACTTGGCCAGCCATGACCACCACTCCCCTCCAGCTAGGATGGATGATTAGCATAAGCCATTCATTTTCACTGTCATTCTTATCCCCTGCTGCCCAACTTTTCCAGCGCACGAGTCACTGCTCAAACTCAGCTCCTTATAATCACAGCTTTTCACCACTCAGTGCCACAGAGCTGGGGGTCTTCTAATACAGTTTTGAATGAATTGACACTAGTTCTCTCATTTCTGTGTCTTGTTATTTTTGTCTTCTAACAACCCTACTTTTAAATTAGTTCCACAGCCTTTCTGCAATCATTTTGGCATTTGTCATCTTAGGTGACAGTTTCTAAGAATGTGCTATCTGGGACATCTATTAGTTGTTGTAGAACAGATCTTCATGAATGTGAGTCGTACTCAGGAATTTCCTCTTCTACATAAGACATTACTAATTTACCATTGCTAGCATTTCCTCGCAGAAGTAATTCCTTATACATACACTGCTCCTAGTGATATGTCTTTGAATTTTCTCTTTTACATGTCTTTTATTTTATATGGATTTCAAACTGAATATGCATATCTGAATACATTAAGGCAATCATTAATAGCTTTGGGTTTCTTAATCTTATGCATTTTAAATTGCAATACAAGTGTCTAGCTGGCATCTTGTATCTGTGTGTCATTCAAAGGTTAATGTATTGTCCATTATAATGCCTGTCTCTTTGTATCAACGTGTTTCCTTTACTATTGCTTCTCCAAGGTAATAATTCATACAATGCAATATTTTTCTAAACAGTATGCCATTTGTTTTACTTGTGTTTACTGCAATACTATTTGGCCTTTTTTGAGAATTCTGACAGAGGAGATGGTCATTTCTGCAGTTTTTCAGTTTTCTCTACTAATGTTATCTTAACAGCAAGTTTTGTATCGTCCTCTTACTAGCAGTTACTCTGCCATTCTATTATATTTCCCACAGTTTTTGTGTTGACCCGAGATGATCTTACTGGTAGTTATTTTCTGCTTATTGCCTAATAGTTCCTATGGAGCACGCAGATCTGTGGTGCCTATGTGGCACAGTTTATGTCTTAATACTGACCCTTGCAGCTCGGTCAGTGTCACTGCTTATTTTGTTGTTCAAATGTTCCTGCTGTTTCCTATTTGCAAACCATGCAGATACTCAGTTAAGCATTGGTTAATTTTCATTAGGTTGTTTCTTTATGAGTATAGTGAATGCTTTGTTATAATCAAATAATGGGCATCTGTCTGTACCTTATTTTATAGGTTATTGCCTCTTTAGTGAAGCTATAAACTTTCATTGCTGATGAATGATTTTGCTTACATTCAGTGTATCGTAAACAATCCCCTGATCTATTTAGTTCATTGTGAATTATGTGTACCCAGCAATGCTCACATTTTCCTAAGCAGCTCATTAACCTTATCACAGTGTATTTAAACACTTTGCCTTCATTAGTTGTCTGTTTATATAATGGCACTGTCACTGCCCCTCTAGAGCTTATGATTATTGTAATGGTGCATTAAATCTACCATGTACAAAATGCATGGGAGTGCTTGCTGTTTTTCGTGTTCTCATTTTTATGCTATCCCGACCTTTTGTTATTTTTCCATTCTCACACTTTTGTGTTAGTTTCACTTGCCTCTCTCCTTTCACTGTCTTCATCCTGAAGTGACTTTATTTATTTAATTTGATCTCATTTATTAATCTTGTAAGTGGACTACTACTCCATGGAGCCTTTGAAGCCAGGACGTTGGCCACAGGGGCAAGTGTAAACAGAAAGTTTAAATATTAAAAGTTAGAGGCTTTCCAGTCAACTGTTTGTTTTCAAGAAGTTGGGGGAAGCCTGTGTGCCTACAGAAAACCTAAACAGATATTGGAAGAACATGCAGTTAGCACTGGGCATACCTCTCAACTGTCCAGATTTGTACCTCATATATTTTTGGGCTTCTATTCATAAAATTTGTGTTATTTTGGTGAATCACCAAGGACTGAAATCACTAAATAATGACATATATTTGAGTTTCAGACTTCATATCCTTCAGAAAAATGGATGCTAACACAAATCCTGTTATTATAGCAATTTTATAGGTTGATAAGAAGGATTTTTGAGGTGGAGTGCTTTCCCTGGAACTACCTCAAAAACTGGTCATTGGTGTGTGCCTTTTCAGGCCAGCATTAAGCACCGTTTTCCCTTCTAGGCTATAATGGTGTCTGTCCCTTGCATACAGCTGGTCTCACTCCTATCCTGAAACCAGTCTTAAGCCTTTCTCCTTTGGCCACTGCCATGGCCAACCAGTATGCTTCCTAAGCCTCCTTTTCATCTGAGGTAAATGAAAAATGTCTTTCCTTTCCTTTTCTTTTGTGCTAGCATGATGCATGACATGACCTACATTCACTCTTGAATGCAATTCCAAAAACTAGAAGAATTTGTATACAACAGCAGAGGTCAGCTGTACTGTTTCCCT